>NW_021319219.1:58131-64534 GCF_001605985.2 Dendrobium catenatum
TAATTTAATCCATTAATATAGTATATTAACTTAGATTAAACAAATATTCCTTATTTCATTTTACGTAAATTGATGCGTTAGTAAAAGTCGCTAAGCGGCAAATTTTTTTAAAAATATCAAATTAATAATTAAAATTAGGTACAGGAGCAAAATAAAACGATAATTTAAAAAGAGCAAAACTAGAATTTATTTTACCGAAAATTAAATCACTATGGTTTGTTTTAACAATTCTTCCGATTTCTTGAGAATTCATGATAATTAAAATTAATAATTTATTATAAAAAATAATTTACTTCGGTTATTAGAGAAATCGGAATCTTTTTCCGGTTTCTAATAACCAGAATTTATTTTTTTATTTAATAATTTTATTTAATAATAAATTAGTAAATATTTTGCATAATATATTATGTTAATTACTTTTTTAAAATCATGTTAAACTCTTAATTCAGTGTTGAGAGAAAATTAAGTAATTTTTATTTTATTTTAAAATAATTTTTTTATAATAATTATATTTTAGGTTAATTTAAATAAAATTAATAAATTTGAACTTGATAATAATAAGAATAATAACTATTTCTTGAATATAAAATAATATGAAGATTAATTATAAATTTTAGTGTTAATAATAATTTTTTTAAACATAAAAAATATTTTAACAAAAAATTAACATAGTTAGGTATATAATCCCTATATTTGGAAAAATTATTTTGTGCAGAATGCATCCAGAGGAGAATTCGGACGCGCCATGTCACCGGGGGCCAGTTGCACAAAGTGATGTGGCGCATCGGGATTTGCCTCAGGACACGTTCAGACGCCACACATAATAATCTCTCCTTCATTTGTTGTTATGTGAGGCGCGAGTCAAACGAGTCTTAGTCTTGCGTTTTCATCATGCTCCACAATCTCTCTACTGATTCGATTCCATAGAATATTTGCTTCGTATCAGATAAAACTCAGAATTCTTCTAAGCTTTACTAAAAATTAAGCATTTTAAATATAAACTTTATATTATATATTTTTCTTAAAATTAATAAATAAAAATTATATTAACCCACAGAAATTTGTAAATTAAATCTTGAGTGACATATTAATTCAAAAAATAAGTAATATCTTATTATTATTAAATTTAATATTTTAATTTTAATTTTAAATTAACTTAAAATAAATTTTTATAAAAAAAATTTTAAAAAAAATTACTTAAGTTTCTTCCAACAAAATTAAGAGTTTAACTTAATTTTAATAAAATATTAAAATATAAAATTTCAAATATTTACTATTACATATAATATTAAAATAAATGACATTTAAATAAAATACTAAATTCCCCGGAAAAAAGTTTTTCCGGTTTCAATAATAACCAAATAAATTATTTTTTAATAATCTGATTTCCTGAGAAACCGGAAAAATCATTTTCCAGTTTCTTTGGAAACCCAAAAATATTTTTCAGGGTTTCAACAAACTATGATTTAATTTTTCGATTGAAATTCCGGTTTTACTAGTTTTTAAATTTTTTTATCCAACTCTTCTTCCTAACTACCTAATTTTAATTATTATTGTTTTCCTTTTTAAAATTTCTTCCTCGCTAAAAGCTACCATTATTTAATTATTTCTCCAATACTTCCAGCTAAAATACCATTTACCTCTTATGATATTTTTTATTACAAGTAATAAAATATAAATTGTTTTCTTAACTTTGTTTAAAAATTCAATATGCCATTTGAAATATAAAATTTTAAAATAAAGCTCATTGTATGCTAAAATTATTATTATTATTATTATTATTATTTACATTTATAATAGAGTGACATTGATGTTTGATTTTGAAATGATATAAAATTTATATGATAAAATTATATTAAATTGATGTCCTTATTGTATTAAATCGATGTTCCTTTTTTGAAAAGAATAAATTATTTAAAATTTTAAGAGAAATTCAAGTACTTTTTTTATCGAAAAAATATGCATGAAAATACGGGCTCGATGCGTAGGTTTTGAAATTTGATAAAAATATTTTCAGATGATATTGATATATATAACTTTGAAAACTACTGTAAACATCTAAAATTGTTCTCCAAAATAGTATTGATATAACATCAAATAGTATTGAAACTTCCAAATTAAGTCTTAGACCATCCTTATGTGATGAATCAAAGATGACTTAGGTTCTTAACATTATCCTATTTTGAATTCGAGGGCAATCAGAAGTTATTCACCCTATGGCTACAACCTCAAATAACTTATTCATTTTATGTCAATCTATTCAGAAATAGGTTTACTAAGAACATGATTTGGCTATGATTATTTTAGAAAATTAACAATTCTCTAATTTAATAAATCCAAATCTGCTTTTCTTAATTTTTGGTGTTAAAAGCATACGGGAATGTGACGACAACTTGATTTGTAAGGCTTTATAAATAGAGGGACCTACATTTTTGTGCGAGACCATTATGGCGTCCGATTTTAGATTAGAATAATACAAATGAAACAATGGGACTAAAGGAAGGGATATAAAGTTTTTAATATATGATGGGATATAAGACCATTCGTTTCCATTTGAATAAAATTGATGGTGGATCACATCGTCTCCAACATTCAGCAAATATAAAATATGTTAACAAATTTGCGTTGATTGGAATAATCAACATTATATTCTTAACCCCGTGAGATCAGCAATGTATTCTCTGTTGCGACTCGAGATCAGAGTTTTATGTTTTTGATGATAACAAACATTTTATATCTCATACGTATTTTTTTTCTATATTTTATTTGTGTGTTTACTAAATATTTCCAGGAATACCATGTAACATCAAAAGAATATGAGCTCAAGATTTGGTTGAATAATGTTATGTTGTAAAGGGTATGTATTTTCCATTGATGTAATTTTGATTTCTTGAGTCAAGTCCTGTAAGGGAGTATGCTTGCTTAGTGACCATGCCAAAACACTCAAGGGAGTGAGAATCTAGTCAAATCTAGAAAGATCAGTTTTGAACTAACGTACTGGACGATTTTGGATCATCCAGGACGATCCTTTATGATCTTGGAAGAGAGCCGCCAATGACAATTTAGGCAAATATTTAAGTTTAAAATTTTGTTCTAATCATTCCGGACGATCAGATCATCCCAGACGATCAATACAAATTATGCCTAAATTGATCATGTGATTAGGGGATTAATTATGGTAAAATTTTTCAATTAGATCGTCCTAGACAATCAGTATATCGTATAGGACGATGTTTATCATTATACTTGATTTTCCTAAAATATTTTAAGAAAAAATACAATAATTTCTCTTCTAATCGTACAGGATGATCCATAATATCATCCTAGACGATTTGCAAAAATTTGTATGGATTGTCCAAGACTATCCTAATATCGTTCGGGACTATCAGGTCAAATTCTGCACATCGTACTAGCGGATCTTGTGATCATCTAGGACAATTTTTGGCGCCAGAATTGAGTTTTTAATGTTTTATGAAGTCCTCTTTTTAAGCGCATCGTACAGGACGATCTTGCGATAGTCCTGGACGATATTTAGCACAGAATTTGAGTTTTTAAGGTTTTCAAAAGCGCTCTTTTTAGGCACATCGTACAGGACAATCCTGCGATCGTCCTGGATGATTTTTGCCGACATATTTGATTTTTAGGGCTCTTTAAAGCCTTCTATTTAAGTTTTATCAAGGCACTTGATATATGTCATTGGCAGTCATTGAGGCTTCGTTTCTTTTGGATAAAACTTGAAGAGAGTGCTTGAAAGGGAGAGATGAATGGGTGGAGTTTAAGAGAGAGTGAAGATCCTTGGAGGAGGTTTCAAGGGAGTGTGAAGGGGGTTTCACATGGTTTCTCCGACAAGCTTGCACCTTAGCACCATCGGATTCAAGGCTCGTCTTGAAGGAAGTTTTGGGAAGAATAAGATCTCTTTGGTGTCAAAGGACCTAGCTACTCAACCGCATCGAGGAAGGTGGAAGTGATTTTGTAAGGGCTTCTCCGCCTAGCTGTTGGGGCTAAAGGAGAGTCACTAAGTTTAGTGCAATACTCGGAAGGTACCTCATAGGAGTGGAAATGTGTTTTTTTTTGTTTTGATTATTTATTTTGTTTTAATTTTTTTTTTAAAATAAAATAAGTAAAATAAAATAAATAACCAAAATAAAAAAAATTACACATTCTCTCCCTTTGACATTATCAAAAAAAGGAGGGGCACAACCAATCAAAATAATAAAAAAATGAATAAAATGATCCCTGATATGCTGAAGAAAACAAATCAAATATTATTGAAATGAGAAAGTTACGTCTTAATTTTTTTCAAAAATTCAATAAGGAATGTATTGACAACGCATAACCCAAAAAGGTTAGAAATTCAGAAATTGTTAATCCAAACTTAAGTTCTTTTAAAAGGCTCAAAAACTTTTTAATCCAATATCTAAATCAAAAAATAAATTAGAAAAAAATAGTAATCTTTTCAAAACTCCTTTCATGAAACATATCTAATAAAAGATTAATGCAAAAAATTGATGAATAAGAAATATGATTTCAAGCTCAAGTTTCGAAAGAAAGAAAAGTTTTATTTTCTCCTATTGTTAAATTTTTGTCTTATTGAGGGTGAGTTTGGGAGAAAATACTTTTAGTTTTTCACTTCACCGGTAATGTTTGCCATCATAAAAAACGAAAATATTATTGCGACTCGAGCTCAGGAGTTTTATGTTTTTGATGATAACAAATATTTTTATATCTCATAGTATTTTTTATTCTATATTTATTTGTGTGTTTACTAATATTTTAAGAATACCATACAACATCAAACAAAGAATCAGAGCTCAAGATTTGGTTGAATAATATTATGTTGTAAAGGGTTTGTATTTTTCATTGATGTAATTTTGATTTCTTGAGTCAAGTCCTGTAAGGGAGTATGCTTTCTTGGTGATCATGCACACTCACACTCAAGAGAGTGAGAATTAGTCAAATCCAGAATATCAAATTTTAAACTAATCATACTAGATGATTTTGGATCATCCAAGACGGTCCTTTATGATATTAGAAAAGAGCCACCAATGATAATTTAGGTAAAGATTTAATTTTAAAATTTTGTTCTAATTGTCCCGGATGATCAATACAAATCATGCCTAAATTGATCATATGGTTAGGGGATTAATTATAATAAAAAATTTTAATCCGATCGTCCTGGACGATTTGTATATATAGAACAATGTTAGCCATCATACTTGATTTTCCTAAAATATTTTAAGAAAAAATATCATAATTTCTCTTCTAATCATTAAGGATGATCCATAATATCATCTTGGATGATCTGTAAAAATTTGTACATATCATCCAGGACTTTCCTAATATTGTCTAGGACTATCAGGTCAAATTCTGCACATCGTACTGGACGATCCTGCGATCATCCAGAACGATTTTTTGACGCCAGAATTGAGTTTTTAGTATTTTTTGAAGCTCTCCTTTTAAGCGCATCGTACAGGATGATCTTACAATCATCCTAGACAATATTTTTGCGTCAAATTTGAGTTTTTAGGATTTTCAGAAATGCTCTTTTTAAGCACATCATACATGACGATTCTGCGATTGTCCTAGATGATGTTTGTCGATATACTTGATTTTTAGAGTTTTTTAAAGCCTTATATTTAATCTTTTTCAAGGCACTTGGTATGTGTCTTTGACAGCCATTGAGGCTTCGTTTCTTCTGGAGAAAACTTGAAGAGAGAGCTTGAAAGGGAGGGAGGAAAGGGTGGAGTTTGAGAGAGTGAGAAGATCCTTGGAGGGGATTTCAAGGGAGTGTTGAGGGGGTTTCACATGATTGCTCCGGCAAGCTTGCACCTTAGTACCATCGGATTCAAGGCTCATCTTGAGAGAAGTTTTGGGAATAAGAAGATCTCTTTGGTGTTAAAGGACCCGACTACTCCGCCGCACCGGAGAAGGTGAAAATATTTTGTAAGGGCTTCTCTGCCTAGCTGTGGGGGCTAAAAAAGAGTCACTAAGTTTAGTGAAATACTCGGAGAGTGCCTCCAAGGAGTGGACGTAGGTTAAGGTTTAACTGAACCACTTTAAATCTGGTGTGTTCTTTCCTTTATTATTTTTGCATTTATTTATACACTTTATTTTCTTGTGGTGAATCGTGGTTTTGTTGTGATTGTATTTTGTGTGTTGATTGAGAAACTTTTAAATATCCAATTCCCCCCTTTCTTTGTTAGTGTCGGGACTAGTTCACAAGGGCTTAACATCCCTAACGAACTTTCATTATCGACCAAAAGAATCTTAGAAGTTCTTTTAGTTAGAGCTAGAATTTGTGTTGGAGATTTATTGGAGATGTAAGTTGGTGCTCTTGGGATGGAGAGGAGTTGAAATGCACAACAAATTTCTTGTAAAACCCTTCAAAAAGCTGATTTTTTTT
>NW_021319220.1:0-4945 GCF_001605985.2 Dendrobium catenatum
TGAGCTGATTCCAAATTGCAGTCCGATCGTGTGAACATGAAATGTTAGTACAAAAGGAAGTTGTAGAGAAATAAAAATGTTTATTATCATCAAAATCATAAACCATTGATCCGCAACATTAACCACGTCAGTAAAATGGCGAAGCCATTGGATCCATCGTGATCTGATCCGACGACGGGAATGAGATCCCGTCATTTGATCTCAATGAAAGGAGATCAAGCGGCAGATATTAGATCCCGCAAATCAAATGGACGGCCCAGATAGAGTTGGACAGTGACCGATTCGACAGAGGCATGCATGCGGTCGAACCAGCACGTGAAATGACGAAATCTTGTCTGTTAATCATGAAATCAACGGTCAGGATATCGTAAACCTGGGCCTAAGGAAGAACCTGAAGCCTAGAGCACAAAAATGGTTTGTTCTATCAATTCGGTCGATGAAAATCGATGAAATTTTAAATGTTGATTTATGATACGAACAGAAATTATGGGGATATATTTTGATAGCTAAATATTCGTTGTATCAAGAGTTATTTACCCCAAGTGCGCTACGCTAGGGTTTGAACTTATACCTTAGTTTAAGGATGGATTAAACCACTTTTAGATTTGTTGCATTTGTAGACTGTCCACACTCCATTTTGTAGAAGACTTCTTGGCTCGAAAGCTCCTAGATCAATGGCAAATCGGCTTGGTCGGCTTGGATGGAGATTTGCTTAAGCTCGCTGGAATCCAGTCACCGGTGAGCTTTAACCGGCTGGATCGAGCTGGGGTAGGTAGATTGAGGTCTAGAAGGCTCAAAACAAAAATAGTTTGAGCTCTGGGAGGGATTAAAATGGAGAGATAAGGTTCAAGTGAGAATGGCGGCTCATTTCCTCCATTTTCCCTATTCACTCATTCC
Organism: Dendrobium catenatum; assembly: GCF_001605985.2. Lineage (NCBI taxonomy): Eukaryota > Viridiplantae > Streptophyta > Magnoliopsida > Asparagales > Orchidaceae > Dendrobium > Dendrobium catenatum. Next base: position 898 of record NW_021319220.1, read on the forward strand.
CTGATCAAATCAAGGGCTGAGATTCATAGGAGGAGCTCCCAGATGCTTGACAACTATCCAGGAAATTGGTGGGAGCAGAAGCCAAGGACATGGAGAGGACATCCTATGTGGAAAGGGTATTTTGTCCTCTAAGCCATGAGAAATTGATTAAGAGCCATTAGATTTACATCCAAGGGCTGAAAATGCCTCTAAAAAAGTTCTAAAATGACCCTAAACGGCTGGAGCTGAGTTGGCAAGGAGATACCATGTCATATGGACATTAAGCCACTTAAAGGGGTTTGTTGACTATGTTGACCAGTCAACTGGTCAACAACAGGTGAGGTGGTATATGGGGATGCTATGGGTGCTGGAATGATAAATCTAAGGCCTGAAGGTTGATGTTTGAGTGTATTAAATCATATAAGTGGGAATTTGACAAAGTAATATAGGGTTGACTTGGTCAAAGTCATTTGATTTGATTGGCCAAGGGTTGAGATGTGTTGTGCCCATAGATTAGAATTGATTCAATGCTTGAAAGGGGTTTAAAATGTCAAATGGGTTAAAATAACCCATTTAAACATTAAAGGGTATTTAGGTCAACCTAGGTTGACTTGGTCGATCAGGTTGACCCAGGACTCGAATTTGGGCACAACCAGTTTAAAATGACATTTGGAGGCCAATAGAAGTAGTTCCATGGCTCAAAGAGGTCATTTGGGTCAAAACACTTGTTTGAACCCTTAAAGGGCCTCTTGGGTCAAACCTGTTGACTTGGTCAACCAGGTTGATCCAGGGGTTGGGAACGGGTCCAACAGGTTTGAAATAAAATTTGAAATTTGTTGGAAATGGTTGCATTCAATTTGGAGTTCATTTGATTTGAAATCAATGTTTGAGCCCCAAAGGGGTATTTTGGTCATTTTAGGCTCATGCCCATTGGGGGCTGAAATGAGTCCAGAAAATGCAGTTTATTGTTCCACATATCAGGACTAATGGTCTGGAAGTGACTAGAGGCTTTGGTAAAGGCTCTAAGGTCAGAAACTTCTAAGTGACGGTCTAGTGGCATAGGATGTAAATATTTGAAGGTTTTACAGCCTTTGGATTTTGATTTAGTTTCTGAGGTCAGAGACATCAGAATGGGCTCAAATTTGGAGGGTTGCCTCCATAGACATGTACCATCAGTATGAAATTGATAGACTTTGAATCAGAGGTCATTTGATTGGTTTTTGAAGTGTTTGAAAATTTACTGAAAAAGTCTTTTAGGACTTGGCCTTTTAGCATTGAATTTTGGTTTGGATTTTTAAGATTTGGGTAGATCCTAAGGTCTGGATCTAGGAGAATCCTAGAGTTTACATTGGTTTGGAGATTGAATTGATTTAGGGTCAAGATTGGTCCAAGTGAACTCATACAAAAATGAGGTCAACATAGGGTTATGTCTTCTTGATCAAGAATCATTCCGACCGCTGATAAGTTGTCTGCGATTGTCTTGATTTGGGTAAGGTATTGAACCATTGTTTGATTTTTCATCTTCATGTTGTGTAGCTCATTTCGTAGTTGGATAACCCTCGATCTGTTCGATGACTGAAGCCATCTTTCGATGGTTGCCCAAATTAGCGAGGTGGAGTCCAGGTTGATGACATAAGGTATAATGGTTGGCGAGATTGTCGAGGAAAGTGCGGTGGCCAGGTTCTGATCTACAAAAACCCAGTCACGGTATTTCAGATTTGTTTCTTGATGACCTTCTGGTAGGTTGATGTACCGAGCCAGTGGAGATGCCGAGTGTAACGCCCCAAGATCTAACTTGGAAAGAATTTCAAGCAATCCATCAACAATTTACCAGAGCTATCTATAATATAAATCAAACAGTCTAGCAAAAATCTATAACATTTAAAACATCAAGGTACAAGTCGATTCATATTTCAAAAGATAATATATACAATACTCAGAAACTACACTATGACCACAAGAACTGAAATCTATCCTGTCCTGAGTACAAAAGAATCGCCACAACCAAAAGAACAAAAACCTGGAGATTCCTGATCAACCTCAATCTCCTGCTCCCTTGCCCTGACCTGAAAATATCAACCACATAAAATGAGCTTCAAAAAGCCCAGCAGGTCACCAAAAACCTATAACTGAAATCAAAGCACGGTACTGGAAACAATATGCATGTCAGTCAATCAAATCCATAACAGTCTATTTCACATGATCAATGAATCTATGCAGATACGAAAATCAGTAGTCAATGAACAATCGATCGATGAAATCCATAGTCAGCGATAGGAAAATCAATAATCAGTAGAAAAATCTATGCAGAAGAATCTCAATTAAATCGCTCAGTCAAATCAATCGTATCAAATCAAATCAATCAAAATAATACTATCTGGTCAATTAAATCAATCGGTATGAAATCATAAAATCAATACAATAAAGCACAGTCTATACTAGCAATAAATCAAATACAGCAATTCAATATAGTGTAGAAGCAATAGTATCAATGAATCAATTACAGTATTCATATCCATACAGTATCTATAACAGTAGAAATGCGCAGTGACAGAATCTAAATCAATGAAATTGTACGATAACAGTAAGTCCGTAAATCCGTTAGTAAATCCAAATCAATAAAGCAATGAATCCATCACGAGTCAATGCCGTACACATGCATTTCAATACAATAGTCTTACTGAATAAGTACAATCACTAGCTATTCGATAATCCATAGTGCTGTTGTAGAAATCCATAGTGCTATTGTAGATATCCATTCGTTGGTTCCATAAGAGTCGTCACTTTGTGCCCGTTGGCTGCCCGTCGGCATATTAAACTTCTTATGACTCCCAATCATTATATCAATGATCAATAGTTTAAAGGAAAGCCCGTCGCCCCACCATCCTGTACAGGTCAAGTCGATCTCCAACCAACGGTTCAACTAGGCTCCACTTGTCTTTCAGTATTCAGTATTAGAACAGTATAGCAAATCATATTCACATTCGTATGCATATCAATTCAAATCATCAATTTCAGAAAATCGGAAATCATACGGAAAACCGACCGCGTAACGGCAGTACACGGAATTTACACAAAAATTCCTAAAAATCATAATTTACTAAATTAATACATAACGTGCACGACAACATTATAAGACTTCTATTCTACTGAAGCAACATTAATCAACAACCTGATATTTATCTATTCGATCAAAATCGCACAGAACCCAAAATAACAGGTAGAATCGTTACGAAAAATACTCAAAACGTGTAGAAAAATTATATCAATAGCATATCAAAAGTTGTGCGGTGAAAGTTTCATCAATACAAAATGCGGTGCATTTATCGGTAACGAAAACACAATTCCGTGCACAAAACGACCAAAACTCAACATCTTCGAAAATAGAAATAGGATTCGGAGTCCTTACCGCGAGATAAATAATCCTTCCAACAACGGCGACGGACGAAAAGCGCTCCGTGGCCTCCAAAATCCAGCTTTTCCTTTGCTTTCTTTCTCCTTCTCTCTCCTCAGACATTTTGTTCTAAAAAAATGATTTTCTCTCTCTTTGAAACGAGCTGATTTTCTTTTAAAACAAACCTGATCGCCCGGCCGATCGCCACATCGTCCAGGACGATGTGAACAAAATCCAATCGTCTAGGACGATATCTCAGGACAATAATTAATTTTCTCAGATGATAAAAACCCTTGCTCACTGACTTTTTCCATGCACTGATCGTCCCAGGACGATCCCAAATCGGCCCGGACGTCCTGGAAGGAAATCAAAGAAACGAGCTCTCACAATCTCCCCACCTTAGAAAAATGTCATCCCGACATTTCCCTATGGGTCCGAAGCAAATCAGGACAAAACAAATATATCCAAATCCAAATCAAAATCAAAACTCGACGAAAATCATACAAATCACACAATCCAGTCAATCACATGTCACTATACATGATCATATATCAATCAATCAATTAGTCAAATCAGCTTACCAGCAGAACTTTCTGGTTGTTGTTGATCTTCATAATGCTGTAAACTGTAGATACGTGGCACCACTGGAGGAAGTGCAGGAGGTCGTGGCGCAAC
>NW_021319220.1:5504-8059 GCF_001605985.2 Dendrobium catenatum
CTTTGTGCATCCCCCATCACCTGTGCTATAGCAGTAGCCAATTGGATCATACTCTCTGAAGGTACTGGAGCTACACTGTGTTGCTCGTTTGGTACACTTGATTCCGAATTATCCATTTATATTTTCACCTGCATAATTCAGAATATATGTACACACATGCAATTATGTATGCAAAATGATGCACTTACAGCTACCCATTCTGCCCAACTATCAATCCAATCCTATAACTCTGGTAACAATCCATTCTTCCAATAACACTGCTCTGATAACAATTGTAACTCCCCAAGATCTAACTTGGAAAGAATTTCAAGCAATCCATCAATAATTTACCAAAGCTATCTATAACATCAATCAAACAGTCTAGCAAAAATCTATAACATTTAAAGGTACAAGTCGATTCATATTTCAAAAGATCATATACAATACTCAGGAACTACACTATGACCACAAGAACTGAAATCTATCCTGTCCTGAGTACAAAAGAATCGCCACAACCAAAAAGAACAAAAACCTGGAGATTCCCGATCAACCTCAATCTCTTGCTCCCTTGCCCTGACCTGAAAATATCAACCACATAAAATGAGCTTCAAAAAGCCCAGCAGGTCATCTAAAACCTATAACTGAAATCAAAGCACGGTACTGGAAACAATATGCATGTCAGTCAATCAAATCCATAATAGTCTATTTCACATGATCAATGAATCTATGTAGATATGAAAATCAGTAGTCAATGAACAATCGATCGATGAAATCCATAGTCAGCGATAGAAAAATCAATAAATAGTAGAAAAATCTATGCAGAAGAATCTCAATTAAATCGCTCAGTCAAATCAATCGTATCAAATCGAATCAATCAAAATAATACTATCTGGTCAATTAAATCGATCGGTATGAAATCATAAAATCAATACAATAAAGCCCAGTCTATACTAGCAATAAATCAAATGCAGCAGTTCAATACAGTGTAGAAGCAATAGTATCATTGAATCAATTACAGTATTCATATCCATACAGAATCTATAACAGTAGAAATGCGCATTGACAGAATCTAAATCAATGAAATCGTACGATAACAGTAAGTCCGTAAATCCGTCAGTAAATCCAAATCAATAAAGCAATAAATCCATCACAAGTCAATGTCGTACACATGCATTTCAATACAATAGTCTTACTGAATAAGTACAATCACTGGCTATTCGATAATCCATAGTGCTGTTGTAGAAATCCATAGTACTATTGTAGATATCCATTCGTTGGTTCCATAAGAGTCGTCACTCTGTGCCCGTCAGCTGCCCGTCGGTATATTAAACTTCTTATGACTCCCAATCGTTATATCAATGATCAATAGTTTAAAGGAAAGCCCGTCGGCCCACCATCTTATACAGGTCAAGTCGATATCCAACCAACGGTTCAACCAGGCTCCACTTGTCTTTTAGTATTCAGTATTAGAACAGTATAGCAAATCATATTCACATTCGTATGCATATCAATTCAAATCATCAATTTCAGAAAATCGAAAATCGTACGAAAAATCGGCGGCGTAACGGCAGTACACGGAATTTACACAAAAATTCCTAAAAATCACAATTTACCAAATTAATACAAAACATGCACGACAACATTATAAGACTTATATTCTACTGAAGCAACATCAACCAACAATCTGATATTTATCTATTCAATCAAAATTTCACAGAACCCAAAATAACCGGTAGAATCGTTACAAAAAAATACTCAAAACGTGTAGAAAAATCATATTAATAGCATATCAAAAGTTGTGCGGTGAAAGTTTTGTCAATACAAAATGCGGCGCGTTTATCGATAACGAAAACACAATTCTGTGCACAAAATGACCAAAACTCAACATCTTCGAAAACAGAAATAGGATTCGGAGTCCTTACCGCGAGATAAACAATCCTTCCAACAACGGCAACGGACGAAAAGCGCTCTGCGGCCTCCGAAATCCAGCTTTTCCTTTGCTTTCCTTCTCCTTCTCTCTCCTCAGATATTTTGTTTTAAAAAATGATTTTCTCTCTCTTCAAAACTAGCTGATTTTCTTTTAAAACAAACCTAATCGGCCCGGCCGATCGCCACATCATCCAGGACGATGTGAACAAAATCCAATCGTCCAGGACGATATCTCAGGACGATAATTAATTTTCTCAGACAATAAAAACCCTTTCTCACTAACTTTTGATATGCACTGATCGTCCCAGGACGATCCCAAATCGGCCCGGACAATCCTTGAAGGAAATCAAAGAAACGAGCTCTCACACCGAGGGAAGAAGAAAATTGGAGAAGCCATTAGCGGTCAGAAGTTTAAGGATGTGAGCGCCATAACGAATAGTTATCGGAAGTTAGCTGAGTAGATACAATGATCTTGATATTGGATATCACAACTTTGAGAGCTGTTGGTATGTTATACTCACCGCCGACTGGATCTTGAGGCGCGGTTGTGAGGGAAGTGGAAGGATCCTCCATATTAAGATGGAGCAAAGGTAGATCTACATATCTATACATAGATGAGGCGAAGTGTAGATGTCCAGCATACTCTT
>NW_021319220.1:8159-16884 GCF_001605985.2 Dendrobium catenatum
AAGCAATAAAAAAACCGTCCCAAACGAAGCCTTAGACTTCTTAGAACTATTTTTTTACTATTTTATAAAACAACTTTTTAATACAGAAAAATTTAGCTCAAAATGTTTTATGCTAAAATGCTATTTTAGAAAATATTTAGAAAGCTGTCACAAACGAAGCATTAGGTTTTATTTGAGACATTTTTCTTAGTTTTTTCTAAAGCAATTTTTTAGTACTAAATTTTTTTAACTATAAATTTTTCTGCTAAAAAGCTGCTTTAAAAAAAGCTGTCCCAAATAAAGATTATTTATTTAATTCTTACTTTAGATTTGGGCTGCTGTGATTGTTAAAGAGAGTTTATCAGTTTGGATTCCTGAAAGTTTGATTATGAAAGCAGGAAATTTAATGATTATTGATTTATTATTAGTGTTCATTTCTTGGTGTAAAAACATATTGTAGATTAATATTCATATTGAAAGTATTAATATTTATATATTTAACACTTAAATTTTAATATTTACCCCATCTAAACTCCATTAATAGAGTTAGGCGATCTCCCCGACGACTTGCTCGCGGTTAGGCCTTCCATGGCCTTGATGCCCTGTCGTCATCGCCTACAATCATGCAATTTTCTCGCTTCTTTGTTGTTGTGGGCTTCACAAATTTCGGTAGGAGCTCTCAGCGTCGATTGCGCTGAGAGCTTACAGGCGAGAGCATGGACATGCCCAACTGAAGAAGCTGCATGACAACTAGCAACAGAAAGGAGAAATTATTTTGTGCGGTTACCGGATGGTTTGGAGGCGAATCAGGATGCGCCATGTCACTCAGTACATAGCTAAAAAGTGATGTGACGCGTCCTGATTCGCTTCTGGACATCATCCGATGACCTCACAGAATAATTAGTACTTGTGTATCATGCATACGATTTATGCTACCATTTGTATGTTTTGAAGCCCTCTCCCCACTGTTTTATAAAATGAGTAAATATAGTTTTTATTTTCTATCTTTCATGATTTATTTGATTATAGTTGCATGTTTTTCTTTTATTAATTCAACTTTCACGAATTTTGAAGCATATTTTTAAACAAAAATATTTATTGGCATTAATAAAAGGTGTAAACAAGTGAGAAGAGGAAGGAGAGTGGAAGGACTCACCTTATAAGGATTTGTCTTCTCCAACTTTATTTATTGCATGTGGAGATGCAGTGGATCTTAGTCAGCTGAGGCCCCCCATGCCTTCAAAAGCATGTACACCTTCAACCTTTTTTCTCATTATCTGAAACTGCAAGTACTCTCTGTACTTTTTTTTTTTTCCTTTTGAATTAAATGAGAGACTTACGAAGTTCATCTTGATTTATTGGTTGAGAGTTTTGATCTTCAATTAAAAAGTTTTGGATTCGAGTCTTATATACGTGATGTGCGTGTAGGGGTGTCAATATTTGACATGACCCAGACTGTAAAATTCCGGGTTTTGGTCAACCGTTTGCCTAAAGGGTCAGGTTCTGGTTTCGTTTCCCGACCCGTTTGTAAAATCAGGTCGGGTTTGAGTTGACTTGGAAACCCAAAATCGACCAGGTTAACTCAGGAACCTCTCCCCTCTCGTGACACCATGACCCCGTAAGACAGCACCACTCGTGTGGCTTTGGCCATCCGGCGCACTCGCTGGTCTCATTGGACCCGCTCTACAAGCGGAAGGCCCTAGGCCGCAATCAGCTTCGGGTCAAGCCCACACCAGCTCTGGCCGTCTAGCGCACCCGCTGGGGGGACGCATCACGCATGACCCCACACCCGTCCTGTGCGCCTGCACATGACGTCCTGCTGGTTGCCGCTGTGTACACTTACATATCCGAACGATTTGACATTTACTATATACAAATATATACATGATATGTGGATACTCACATATCCAAACCATACTTTAGGGGTGTCAATTTCGGGTCACGGGTCGAATACGGAATTGACCCGGGTTCAAACGGGTCGACCATAACCCTACAAGGGTAGACAAACGGGTCAGAAATCCAAACCCAGACCCGACCCGGCGTGTTGCCGGGTTGACCCGACCTGACCTGGTTTTGGGTTTTGTCGGCGCCGTGACGTCGGAACGACGGCGGGCGGACGGCTATCGAGGGGGTGGACGCGACACACGAGGGCGGGGGCATCAGCGCGGGGTGCGGGCAGCTCTTGCGGCGGCCACCGCCGACACGATTTGGCTCAAGCGTCTGCTTAACGACTTCAGCATTCCACACAGCCAGCCAATCGACATCTTCTGCGACAACACCTCGGCGATCGCACTCGCGCATAACCCGGTGTATCACGCCCGTACAAAACATATCGAGATTGATCACTGGTTTATCCGCGACCATATTCAAAACCAGGTTATCCGGCTAACTCCGATCGGCACTCTTCATCAAATTGCAGACATCTTTACTAAGCCTCTTCCTACAGCTCGATTCAAAGACCTTCGCTCCAAACTCACGATTCAAGACGAATCCTCAGTTTGACAGGGGCTATTAGGATAGGTGCTTAGTAAACTCTTAAACATTTCACCTGTACCCAATAAGAAACGGACACGTGTCCAACTGCATTTACACTTCTATTTATACACTCATCCATGTACTGTAAGATTTTGAATAATACAGAATATATTTTCCCTCTTCTTGAATCGTCTTTCTCTCCTCCGGCGTACTCCGTCGATCCGCTGGACTATTCAATTCTACATGGTATCAGGCCTGTCGTTTCCTATCTTCCTCGTCCTTCTTAATGACGAATTCCCACTCCGCTTCTTCCTCGGCTACGGAACAACAGCCAAGAATTCCGACCGAGAACTCCCCCATATCCCACTCACTCAAGTTCGTTGTGTCAAACCTCAAGACTCTCGTCCCACATCAACTGTCACCGGACAACTATCCGATCTGGCGTCATCAGGTTCTTAAGCTCCTTCGGGCCAACGATTTCGAGCAGTTCTTGGTTCCGCCCACGCACTCCGGTAATACCTCTAATCCCGACATTTCTCCAGCTGTGCTTCCCTACATCATTCATCTCGACACAACTCACGAAATCTGGCAGGCTCTAGAAAGTCAATTTCAGGCCACCAGCCGTTCTAAAGTCATTCAGCTCCGCAACGAGCTTCATCACGTATCAATGAAGAACCTCTCAATGACGCAATATCTCACCGAGATCAAGAAGCTCGTCGATCAAATTGCCTCCGCTGGATCCTCTATAGACTCCGAAGACATCATTTTACACATCTTGAACAGGTTATCTCCGGCGTATCAGTCTTTCAAGACTTACGTCCGCAACTCTCCTCTACCCATTCGGCTCGAAAACCTTTATGCCATGCTAATCAGCGAAGAGATTCACGTTAATGCCGATGCCGCTCGTCTTCAAGCCGACACGATACAGCACTCTGCTCTGTACTCTAACAGGGGTCGTGGTCGCAGGAACCGCGGACGTTCATCTCAGGCATCCCAGACGGCTTCTCGCACCAGTCAGTCGCAGCCACTTCCCGTGTGTCAAATTTGCCTCAAGAGAGGGCATACGACAGATGCGTGTTGGCATAGGATGAACGCCAACTATATTCCGCAAGCAAATACATCTAAGACGAATAACGCACTTGTAGCACACTCTGAAGCTCCCTCTCAAGACTGGTATCTTGAAACAGGGGCCTCCTCGCACATGACGAATGTCAGCGACAACATCTGTCAACCAACTCCCTATACGGGCAATGACGGTATCTTCATCGGGGACGGCAGGAACATCCCGATAGCCCACTCGGGCACGGGTATTCTTCCAACCCCGAATCGTAAGTTTCTCTTATCCAATTTGTTACATGTTCCTCAAATTTCTTATAACCTCTTATCTATCTCTCAACTTGTTAAGGATAACAACATTTCCATTACGTTTGACCCTTCTGGTTTCGTGTGTAAGGATCTGACGACAAACAAACAGCTTCTACGCGGTCCCTGTAGAGCAGGTTTATACAAGATCACACCCACCTCGGCCATCACCTCTCCGGAAATAGCCTGTACTGCATCCAAGAACCCAAACTTCACCTGGCATGATCGGTTGGGACATCCGAATTTCAAGATTTTAAAGAATATAGCTCAAAGCAACTCAGCAATTCATATACCTTCCTTCAACTCGTCTTGTACTACCTGTATTCAATGTAAACTGCATAAGCTGCCGTTTGAAATTTCTACTTCTCGTATGAACACACCACTCGCACTCGTGCACTCTGATGTTTGGGGCCCGTCACCGAGTTTATCTACCAACGGTTTTCGTTTTTTTGTTATTTTTGTTGATGACTTCTCTCGTTATACATGGTTATTTCCACTTACTCACAAATCTGAAGTTACTTCAACATTCATTACATTCACTAAGTTTATTGAAAATCAAACGAAACAATCTATTAAGATCCTCAGGACTGACGGTGGAACCGAATTCAACAACTATGCAATGAAATCGTTCTTACACTCCAAAGGGATCGGTCATCAGATGTCCTGTCCCTATACCCCGGAACAAAACGGAGTAGCAGAGCGCAAAAATCGCCACATTATGGAGACAGCTCGGTCTTTACTACACAGAGCCTCTATGCCATTCCAATATTGGCCCGAGGCCACATCAACAGCCGTATATTTGATCAACAGGATGCCCTCTCCGAATACTCAGGACAAATCTCCCCTGCACCTTCTCTTTAATACCACTCCCGACTATACTCACCTTCGGGTCTTCGGGTGCGCTTGCTTCCCGCTTCTTCCATCGCACTCAAGGACGAAATTCGATCCAAAATCCAAGTCTCATGTCTTCATGGGATACTCCGACCGGCACAAAGGCTACATCTGCTTCGACAGGGAATCTCACAAACCTTTCATCTCTCGCCACGTTCGATTTATCGAAAATTCATTCCCATTTGCTACTGACCACTCGTCCTCGCAGATATCGTCACCAGACTTGCCTTACTCGTTGCTTCTGCCGACGTCCAAATCCCCTGAATTTCATATGACGCACACAAATACTCAACCACAGGCGTCTCCTTCAACCATTCCCACGCGAACTCCTGCTGCATCTCCTATACACCCTCCTATGCCCGACCGTAATAACATTGACGCCTACAATCCCTCTATTCCCGCGCAGGTAAGACACCCTATGATCACTAGAGCTCAGACAGGCTCCCTCCGACCACCGCAACGCCTTAATTTGATGGCCAACTCCCTAAATCCTGCGGACTCCGATCCCGATCCTACAACGTTCAAAGACGCATCCAAGCATAAGGAATGGAGGCAAGCCATGGCAGACGAGTTCGTTGCGCTTCAACAGCAGGGCACCTGGGATCTCGTCCCGCCTCCGTCTAACGCTCCTGTCCTCGGTTGCAAATGGACGTTCCGCAAGAAATTCAACTCGGATGGAAATGTAGCTCGGTTCAAAGCTCGGTTAGTAGCTCAGGGAAACCAGCAGGAATACGGCATCGACTACGGCGAGACGTTCAGTCCGGTAGCCAAGCTACCAACCATACGGGTTCTCTTCACCATTGCCCTGTCTAACGGGTGGCCGGTTCAACAGCTGGATGTATCCAACGCCTTCCTCCATGGCGACCTCACCGACACCGTGTATATGGCACAACCAAGGGGCTTCATTGACAACGAATTTCCCGATCACGTTTGCCATCTTCGCAAATCCATATATGGACTACGTCAGGCACCGCGACAGTGGTACACCACATTTACGAAACACTTAATTCAACTTGGATTTCAGTATAGCACGGCAGATCCCTCTCTACTAACATTCAAAAGAGACTCGACTCTCATTTTTCTACTCGTATACGTCGACGACATTCTGGTAACCGGAAACAACGAAGTACTCCTGTCCGATATTCTGTCCAAGCTTCACAGCAAATTCAACATGAAGAATCTCGGTTTGGCTCATCATTTTCTCGGCATCAAAATACAAAAAATACAAGATAAGTTCTTCCTCTCTCAATCCGCCTACGCCGCCTCTATTCTCCATTCAGTAAATCTATCTCATTGTAATCCTCTTGCTAATCCGTCGTGTACGAAACTTCCAGATCAATGCCCCCGCGATAGCAAGCTCTCCACGCCAGAGACTTACAAACGCATAACCGGATCGCTGCAGTACTTAACGCTCACTCGCCCGGACATTGCACATGCGGTTAACGTACTCTCCCAGCATCTGCACGATCCCTCTCCTAGTCACTTCTACCTTCTCAAGAGGCTGTTAAGATACATCAAAGGAACACTGTCATTTGGACTACCCATTTCACAGGGCTCACTACAACTCTCTACCTACTCAGACGCCGACTGGGCGGGCGATCCCGTCACTCGAAAGTCCACAACGGGTCACTGCACATTTCTCGGCAGCACGCTCGTCTCGTGGACAGTCAAGAAGCAGACAACGGTTGCGCGGTCGTCCACAGAATCCGAATATCGGGCACTCTCCGCAGCTACTGCCGACACCATCTGGCTCAAGCGTCTGCTCACCGACTTTAGCATCCCTCACAGTCAGCCGATCAAACTCTTCTGCGACAACACATCTGCCATTGCACTCGCGCATAATCCGGTGTATCACGCCCGCACGAAGCACATCGAAATCGATCACAGGTTCGTCCGGGATCACATTCAAAACCGGATCATCTGCCTCACTCCGATCGGCACTCTTCATCAAATTGCAGACATCTTTACTAAGCCTCTTCCTACAGCTCGATTCAAAGACCTTCGCTCCAAACTCACGATTCAAGACGAATCCTCAGTTTGACAGGGGCTATTAGGATAGGTGCTTAGTAAACTCTTAAACATTTCACCTGTAGCCAATAAGAAACGGACACGTGTCCAACTGCATTTACACTTCTATTTATACACTCATCCATGTACTGTAAGAATTTGAATAATACAGAATATATTTTCCCTCTTCTTGAATCGTCTTCCTCTCCTCCGGCGTACTCCGTCGATCCGCTGGACTATTCAATTCTACAATCTTAGCCAGCTTGGCCCCGTTTGGGAGAGCTTTCAGCCCTTTTCCTGCTTTCTAACGTAGCAAGTACTCTTTCTGTGATTATTAAGTAATTAGTCGGTAATAATCATTTTTTAATTATTTAACTAAGGGGATTAGTAGGTAATAATCATAAGATTTATTTAATTATTGCTTTCGGTTTGGTCTGATGTGTTTGTTAAAGGGAGCTTAGAGTTCTTTTGACCTTCTTGTTGTTTTTTAAAGCAGCTTTCTAGTATAAAACTTTTTGAACAAAAAATTTATGTCCTAAAAAATAATTAGAAAGCTGTCTCAAACGAAACCTTAGTCAACTTTGTTCATTGTCATTTGGACTTGTCTTGGCCTTATAGTCGATTGATTTTGTCAACTTTGTTGAATTTGAGGATAATTATGTGACAGTAGTCGAGAGACTGCATTGTAGTTGAGCGACAATAGTCAATAGTCCATTGTCAAACCACGTTCAGGGCGGAACTAACCTTAATTTTCACATGTCACGAACGTCCTCATACAGGCTACCGCTTATAATATGGTCGCTTGCTTATCAATTGTAACATTTGTCCCATCTCGATCTCTTAACGTTGAGCTTTGCCCCGATAGCACCAAGATCTTAGTAGTGCGATTTTGTACCTTAAGCTTATTTGCAACTTTGATAGAAACTAATGTGGAGCTTATCAAGATGATTGGTCACTATAGTGTTCATGCATGAACAAATGAGAATATGTAAAACATGGATAATTATGGATTTACAAATTTTTAGGAGTATAGTAACCCCATCAATAATAAAATTACATATACTATAGAGTACATGACAAAAAGTTTTGTTAAAGGATATTCACACAAATAAAATAATGTAGGAGATGTTTGTCTAAATCTATATAGGATGAGAGAAAAAAAAAGGTAAAATTTATTTTAGCTTTTATATATTGAATTTCTCTTATACATAATCTATCACATCAAGTATTTGTAAAAAATATTTAACTTTTATAAATATGAAAATATTGCATCATTTATATATGATGTATACATCATCAAAAACATTTTTATGATCGGATATGAATCTTGAGGCAAAATCAAATTGAAAACTTTCAAACTTAAAATTGGGATCATCTGAACTCTGATTTCAGAAAACTTGCAGTCGAACTGAACGTTTCGTGAATACAAACCCAACGACACCAAATTCGACTCAATCTGAGCCCAAATGAGTCCAAATCAAGGCTCCGGAGCGTCATTGGAAGGTTCAAACCACAATTTGGATTACCAAATGATTTTCAAACGTGACATCTATAATCGAATCGAGCGGCTCGAAGAGACAAATCCAACAAACCCAAGATCAGGGAATTCAAACACCATTATGACCTCCACATATCTTGCGAACGATCCACGATTAAGGAATTCAACAATGGTCGTCCATCCAAACCGCTTCCCATTTACCCTTAATCTTAGGTCATCTCCAAATGAACGTCATTATCTAATTTACAGTAGCAGGGAGAGTCCAACCGAATGAAAATTTTTCATTTTGAACAATGCGACCTCAATATTGAGGTCACACTTCTCACAACACAAAGAAAATACAAAATACATTTCTGTTTGGCAGTCAGGTGGAGATTCACGACAACCGTAAAAATATTTTAGACAATCACAAATGACGTTTGGTTCGGTTGGAAATACCCTTCCTTAGCTAATAAATTTTACAAATTCTAATTAAAATTATTAACTGCCTTTTTTTCTTTTTTGGAAAAAGAA
>NW_021319220.1:18618-25489 GCF_001605985.2 Dendrobium catenatum
CTAGTTTTACTTAAAATTTTTTTATCTGTATGAAGTTATTTTTAAAACAGCAAAATAGCACTATTTTGAAATTATTTAACTATCGTCTTTAAACTTTAAAATTGCGTAACTTCTTCGTTTTAAGTCCGCTATCGATGCACAGAACCTTGTTTTGGGTGTATTTTGAATTATGCATAGTTTAAGACTATTTTTAGATAAAAATTATGTTTATATTTTCTGTTATTCCAAAAACAGTAAAACAGCATTATCTTAAAATATTACTTTATTATATTTAAACTTCGGAAATTCGTATCTTTGTCGTTTTAAATCAGATTTTGGCGCGCCATACCTCGTTCTCTTCAGAAAATTATAAACTTTATTTTAAAATTATTTGCAGGAACTGATTCTGACTGTTTGGATAGATTTCTGTTTTATGCTTTTATTTGAGTATTTTTAGTATTACTTAAATAATTATTTTAAATTAAAAATTATTTTCAAGTTATTTTGAAACCTTGCTTGAGTGACCAGTGGTTCTCCCTTATATTTATGTAGATATCAATTGATCTATTTTCAATTATATTATTTTCTAAAAACTCTTATATATTTAGGTATTTTTAATTACTTTGAAATTACCTATTTTATTAAATCCTAATTTTGGGAGATCCGCTATTTTATGAAATTTTAAACTTGGCTTCTATATGTGAATAGTAATCATGGGGGAGTGGGTCAGTGAATGGTTGAATCCCAATCATTCACTAATCCTTTCTTTAGGTGTCTTTACTTTCTTATTATTCGTAGTTTGCATGTGTAGGTCGCACCACTAGCACTTAGATTAAGCTCTCCTAGATCTAAAGACATGGCGTGTTTATTTTATTTATGTATTCTCCTGCATTTATTACCTTGAGGGTTAGATAAAACATCACTCCTAACTCCTACAACGTCGTGACACCTTAAGGACAAAAATTAAGGACATGTCTAGCGAACTTAGAAGTTTTCTAGGAGCTAGGATAGATCCCAGATTGACATGAAAACTTCAAAACTTAAGCTTAGTAACATCATAAACCTCCCAGAATTTTTTAGGAATTTTTAGGAGTCTTTAGACCCCTTAGTTAACTAACCCTAATTAACTGCCTAAATAAGGTCCTGAGCCCTTCTAAAAATTATAATAAATACATTTTATGTCAGAAAATTACCCATAATACCTCAAACTGACTAGAATCTGATCCTTGACCTTAGATAAATAGGGCTCTCTAGTTTGACTTTAAGTTGACCCATAATTTAACCATAAGTGGAATTTACCATTTTGCCCATAATAATTCATTAAAAATTATTAAAAATCCAAAATTTTTTCCAAAAGCTTGGGAACACTTTCTTAGGTCATTACTGACCTTTGGGGGTGATTCCAATCTGTTTGGAGTTGATTCAGATCAAAACAATAAAAAAGGCACTTTATTAGAAAATTTAGAAAATTCCAATAAATACCCGATCCTTAGAAAATCCATAACTAATTGTAAAAAATTCCAAATTAGGCAAACTCACTTGCATTAGACTCCAATTAGGGTCTAGTATTTATTAAAAATTTTAGGTTTCCAGAAGCTGGCCTAGATTAGAAAGTCAACGTTTTGGTCAACCGTAGTTCATTTAGGGCCCTAAACTTAGAATATTCATAACTTTGACTGGAAAACTCCAATTTCAGCCTACTACCTGTCTAACTACTCGTATTAAGGTCTAGTATTTTCCTAAGGAGATAGGAGATCCAAACTTAGCCTTTTTCCTGTAATGACTTTTTGGACCCTCAGTCTAGTTCCTAGGAGGACCCAGGACTTTCCAAAATTGGTTAATATTACTTGAACTTTAAATGTCAGTATCCTAAGCTCTTAAAACTGATCAATAAAATGAAATAATTAAAATACACCCCAATTCACTAATATTTGAATTTCAACAAAAATTTCCTTTTCTAGCCTACAACAGACCTAAACTTTAAACAATTTTAATTAATTACCCCACTTAGGATCTATCCAAACCACACTAGCCTTACACACACATAGAATTGTTTGCTAGGGTCAATGGTGTTAGCATTTTCACTTTTATATAAACTGCTTGAGATTTTTATTAGGATAACCATGTAGGGAGTCTAGAATTTTCTTTTATAAATGAATGTAAAAATTTGTAATAAGTTAAGAGTTGTGAAAATGCAACTTTGAGTATGGATATTCTTATCCCACTTGAATCCCAAAATGGGAAGACATCCTTATAGGGGATAGTCTTCTTCCATTTGAGAAATCGAGTAGGATGACTTTAGATATCCAAAGAGAAAATGTAATAATCTCAAATGGGAGAATTATCTCTTCGTTTGGATATTCAAGCCACGACGGATCCAAGGAGTCCAAGGAGCCCAAGGAGAAGAAGACACCCAGAAGATTGAAGACCAATATCCCACTCAAAGTCATTTGCGTCTGTCATAGGCTTAAAAATCCGGGTTGTTGGCAGTGGCGCCCGACCACTTTACTTTATGCAAATTCTGGTTGTAATAAGGACAGTTAGCCTATGGACATTTAGTTGATTATTTTTGTGGATTTATATTGATGTGCTTACTTGATTGCGCTTAGAAATATCTGCTTTTTCTAGATTTCTTTCTTGCATGTCGATTTTGTTTTAGCCTGGATTACGTTAGGCTCTTTTAAGGATTATAAAATTTTTTTACTCATAACTAATTTCTAAAATTTTAAGGTTTAAATAACATAGAAACCTAACGAATATAGGGAACTACCAGAATCGTCCGGGGTCGCATGCATATTACTGCATTTCTCTTTCCTTGCTATAAGACATCTCCCTGCCTGTGGGTAGAGTCCGGATAATCTGGCCTATGAGGATGAAGTGCCGGATCTAGAGAGACCCAGTCTTTTCTAAAAATTATTTTATATTAAGCCTATTTTTAAAAAATCCAAAGCATTCATGAGCTGACATTTTAACTAGCATGCATTGCATTAGTAACTAATTAATTAAAATTTAATTGCATTAGTTAGGAGCATTAACCCTACATAAGTCCAGGACTAATTAGGAAATTCTCTAGATGTCGGTCCTATTTCTAAAAAATTGTACCTCCCACCCATCTTTCATAAATGACTTGATACCATGGTTTTAAAGCGATTAGGTGGTTAGCTGGCTCCCCCATTCAGGCCGGGGTAAGTCCAGGTTTTGCATTGCATTAGCTAGGACACGGATCTTAGTGTTTCGTAGAGCACTAAGCACAATCTAGATTTAGGGTTCGAGGCTACTACATTCGGTCTCGTAGTATGTCTTAAATAGTAGATAGATCCCTTCCTTTCAATGATTATAAATCCTACTTATCTACGTCACAGGATGACGCTACCTCCATCTTTTCTCTCATGCATGTGATTGAGTGCTTGATTTTCTTTTTCCAGTTTCTCTTTAGTACCATAGAGCCTCCGAATGCTGGTATGAACCATGCATATTGATTCAGCCCTTCGGACCTTTCTTTCCTTTGAGTAGGACTTCTTAGTCTATACCATTGTGCCAATCCCACTTTAGGAGAGGATAATGTATGATCCTTAATCGAGAATTTTCTTGGGCTTCGGCCTGGGATGTAATTAACCACGGGGGCTTGCGCCCGTGGGAAACTTAGCCCCACATCTACTAAACCCCATTCGAGCCTTTGTATCGGATGGGGGAAACCCGTGACTAGGTCGTGTATATTACTACTCATCGGGGTGTGTTGGCGATAGCCCCTATCCTCAATGGTTAGTCGTATGCACGATCCAATCTGCCCTTCCAATCGACCCGTTCACGCGGTGTTCTTTTCGGAGGTCCACAGGTTTCTGGCAACCACGGTGGGACCAGTTTCTCTCTTCATCTTTGGATTTTATATTATCTTTTCTTGTGTGTACTCTGGGAATGGTACTCCTTAGATTAGGTCCGTCCCACTCTTAGTTAGGGTCTTTCCTTAGTTAGGGTTCCTTTTCCTGTAACTAGGGTTCCCCTACTCTACTTCTTTTCCAGCCTAGCAGGCTATTCCGTCCCTTTATCAATTCATATCTATCTTTATCAAATCCTTCATTCTTTTGTGATTTCAATTCTAACTAATTCTTTTCACTTTCTTTTCTTGGAAGCAGTGCTATGGCTTCCTTTGTTCCTTCTGTTACCTTTGCTTTCGGTTCGAACGCGCGGGTGACTCTCCCTGAGTCCCTGCTCGCTAGTCCGCCAGTGGGAGGAATCACTTTTGGTTCCTTCACTGACTCGGCCTTCGTTACTCTAGGTGGGCCGACCCCGGTGGAGGCTGCTGCATTCTCTCCTCCTCAGAGGAGAGGACGCGCAGCCATGCGCCCTTTCGGACGACCAGCTGCTCGGCGGACTGCCCGGGCACCTGCTCGTCCCGTTCCTGTACTTGCGCAGCCAGTGCGCACTGTGGCCAGGCGACCAGTGCTTAGGCCACACCCTGTTCCAGTTCGTCCTGCGGATAAGCGTCCAGGGCCTACCGCTCCTGCTGCTCAGGTTGCCCCGGCCCCTCAACGCCGGAGCCTGCTGTAATGGTTCTACCTGTTCGTGCAGCGGTCAGGCGACCTGCGCCTGCCGCTCCTGTTTCACATGCTGCCCCGGCCCCTCAACGCCGGCAGCCTGCTGCTGTTGTTACTCCCGTTGTGCCGGTGGAAGTACCTCGCGTTCGGGTTCCCCCTCCCACTTCCACTAGGAAGAGGGGTGCCCAGACCAAGGTGCCTTCGCCCTCTTCTGGCCGGATTTTTGTTTTTGCTCGGCTTTCTCACCCCGAGACTGCCGGGCAGACCCCGGCACTTCCAGTCATTCCTGTTCCCTCTGCCACCCAGGCAGTGGGTTCAGATGTCCCCTCAACCTCCACCTCTGGCCTTGGGAGAAGGGCCCGGAGAAATAGGAATAGGAGATTGCGGCTAGCTGCGTCAAAGGCAGAGAGGCAGCGGATGGCAGATGCCGTCGTTCACGATGAGATAGTTCAGAGGCAGAGGAGAGTGGCTCCCAGGCAGCGGAGGCCACGTCCAGTTGTTGTTGCAGCTGTTCCAGAGGTGATGGTAGCCCCCAAGTTGGAGGCAGTTCAGGGAGGACACTTCTCCCCGTTGACGCATAGTGGTGATGAGGAGGACGTTGCCTGCATAGCGGCGGATCCTCCTGTCGCCACTACTCTACCCCGAGCTAGGTTACCCAGGGACGCTGGTGTCCGAGCCCTCACTCAGAGGATTCAGAACATCGTCCGCTTAGCTCGTGGCAGAGGGCCCGTCAGTCGAGAGGGCTTACTCTGTCAGATTTCTCGGGCTACCTTCCAGTTGAGACGACAGACTGCGAGGAGACTTTATATTTGGCAGAGGGGACAGACACCCCAGCAGTCAATGTAGACAGTTCCAGTTGCTAGGCCGCTAGTAGTTTCTCCTGTGGTAGGATGACGCCCACGTCGTCGAGGACGGAGACAGCAGTAGGAGCCTGCCCGGCCTCAGGTCAGTTCAGTAGTGGTAGCTCCAGAGCAGCCAGTTACACGCGTAGAGCCCCGTCGCAGTAGACGTGTTTGGAGATGTCGACAAGCGGACACCCTTGCTGAGCCAGTACAGCCAGTTGGGACAGTACGACTAGTCGAGCCAGTATAGTTAGTAGAGACAGTACGACTAGTAGAGCCAGTACAGTTAGTGGAGACAGTACGACCAGTCGGGCTAGTACAGTCAGTACAGTTAGTCGAGGCAGCACGACCAGCTGAGACTGTGCAGTTGGCAGAGGCAGTGCAGCAGGTTGATGCAGTAGATCAGATGGATGTAGCAGTTTCTCCCGGGTCCGAAGCGATCCCGATGACTTGTGATGAGGATGCATTAGTTACTCCTGTTGGGTCACCGGATCGAGTTGAGACACCTTTAGCTTCCAGTACTCATAGGATCACTTCCCCTATGAGTCCCTACATAGAGGCACTCCGTCCTCGACGACGTGGGCATCGTCCTACCACAGAAGCAACTACTAGCGGCCTAGCAACTGGAACTATCTGCACTGACTGCTGGGGTGTCTGTCCCCTCTGCCAACTGTAAAGTCTCCTTGCAGTCTGTCGTCTCAACTGGAAGGTAGCCCGAGAAATCTAACGGAGTAAGCCCTCCCGACTGACGGGCCCTCTGCCATGAGCTAAGCGAACGATGTTCCGAATCCTCTGAGTGAGGGCTCGGACACCAGCGTCCATGGGTAACCTAGCTCGGGGTAGAGTAGTGGCGACAGGAGGAGCCGCCGCTATGCGGGCAACATCCTCCTCATCACCACTATGCGTCAACGGGGAGAAGCGTCCTCCCTGAACTGCCTCCCACTCGGGGGCTACCATCACCTCTGGAACAGGTGCAACAACAACTGGACGTGGCCTCCACTGCTTGGGAGCCACTCTCCTCTACCTCTGAACTATCTCATCGTGAACGACATCATCTGCCATCCGCTGCCTCTCTGCCTCTGACGCAGCTAGCCGCAACCTCCTATTCCTATTCCTCTGGGCCCTTCTCCCAAGGCCAGAGGTTGAGGTTGAGGGGACATCTGAACCCACTGCCTGGGTGGCAGGGAGAACAGGAACGACTGGAAGTGCCGGGGTCTGCCCGACAGTCTCGGGGTGAGAAAGCCAAGCAAAAATAGAAATCCGGCCAGAAGAGGGCGAAGGCACCTTGGTCTGGGCTCCCCTCTTCCTAGTGGAAGCGGGAGGGGGAACCCGAACGCGAGGTACTTCCGCCGGCACAACGGGAGTAACAACAGCAGCAGGCTGCGGACGCTGAGGGGCCCGGGCAGCTTGTGCAACAGGAGCGGCAGGCGCAGGTCGCCTGACCGCTACACGAACAGGTGGAACCACTGCAGCAGGCTGTCGGCGCTGAGGGGCCGGGGCAACCTGAGCAGCAGG
>NW_021319220.1:25796-28682 GCF_001605985.2 Dendrobium catenatum
AACTAAGAGTGGGACGGACCTAATCTAAGGAGTACCAATCCTGGAGTACACACAAGAAAAGATAATATAGAATCCAAAGATGAAGAGAGAAACTGGTCCCAACGTGGTCGCCAGAAACCTGTGGACCTCCGAAAAGAACACCACGCGAACGGGTCGATTGGAAGGGTAGATTGGATCGTGCATACGACTAACCATTGAGGATAGGGGCTATCGCCAACACACCCCGATGGGTAGTAATATACACGACCTAGTCACGGGTTTCCCCCATCTGATACAAAGGCTCGAATGGGGTTTAGTAGATGTGGGGCCAAGTTTCCCCCGGGCGCAAGCCCCCGTGGTTAATTACATCCAAGGTCGAAGCCCGAGAAAACTCTCGATTAAGGATCATACATTATGCTCTCCTAAAGTGGGATTGGCACAATGGTATAGACTAAGAAGTCCTACTCAAAGGAAAGAAAGGTCCGAAGGGCTGAATCAACATGCATGGTTCATACCAGCATTCGAAGGCTCTATGGTACTAAAGAGAAACTGGAAAAAGAAAATCAAGCACTCAATCACATGCGTGAGAGAAAAGATGGAGGTGGCGTCATCCTGTGACGCAGATAAGTAGGATTTATAGTCCCTGAAAGAATGGATCTACCTACTATTTAAGGCATACTACGAGACTAAATGTAGTAGCCTCGAACCCTAAATCTAGATTGGGCTTAGTGCTCTACGAAACACTAAGACCCGTGTTCTAGCTAATGCAATGTAAAACCTAGACTTACCCCGGCCTGGATGGGGGAGCCAGCTAACCACCTAATCGCTTTAAAACCATGGTATCAAGTCATTTATAAAATATGGGTGGGAGGTATATTGTTTTAGAAATAGGACTGACATCTAGAGAATTTTCTAATTAGTTCTGGACTTATATAGGGTGAATGCTCCTAACTAATACAATTAAATTTTAATTAATTAGTTACTAATGCAATGCATGCTAGTTAAAATGTCAGCTCATGAATACTTTGGATTTTTTAAAAACAGGCTTAATATAAAAAAATTTTTAGAAAAGACTGGGTCTCCCTAGGTCCGGCACTTCATCCTCATAGGCCAGATTATCCGAACTCTACCCGTAGGCAGGGAGATGTCTTATAGCAAGGAAAGAGAAATGCAGTAATATGCATGCGACCCCGGATGATTCCGGCAGTTCCCTAGATTCGTTAGGTTTTTATGTTATTTAAACCTTAAAATTTTAGAAATTAGTTATGAGTAAAAAAATTTTATAATCCTTAAAAGAGCCTAACGCAATCCATGCTAAAACAAAATCGGCATGCAAGAAAGAAATCTAGAAAAAGCTGATATTTCTAAGCGCAATCAGGTAAGCACATCAATATAAATCCACAAAAATAATCAACTAAATGTCTACAGGCAAACTGCCCTTATTACAACCAGAATTTGTAGAAAGTAAAGTGGCCTGGCGCCACTGCCAACAACTCGGATTTCTAAGCGTATGACAAACGCAAATGACTTTGAGTGGGATATTGGTCTTCAATCTTCTGGGTGTCTTCTTCTCCTTGGGCTCCTTGGAATTCTCCTCCTTGGACTCCTTGGATTCGTCGTGGCTTGAATATACAAACGAAGAGACAATTCTCCCATTTGGGATTATTGCATTTTCTCTTTGGATATCTAAAGTCATCCCACTCGATTTCCCAATTGGAAGAAGACTATCCCCTATAAGGATGCCTTCCCATTTTGGGATTCAAGTGGGATAAGAATATCCACACTCAAAGTTGCATTTTTACAACTTTTAACTTATTACAAATTTTTATATCCATTTATAAAAGAAAATTCTAGACTCCCTACATGATTATCCTAATAAAAATCTCAAGCAGTTTATATAAAAATAAAAATGCTAACACCATTGACCCTGTGCTAAGCCATGCTCTTAATTTTGAGGGCTAAGCAGCTCCACCTGTGCAATTATAATTAATTTAGCCCTCATTTTATTTAGGGGGAGCTGAACAAGCACCTGCATAAAACATTATTAAAAATCATGATATTGCTCCCCTTTTTATTAATTTGAGCATGACCACCTGCACAGAAGAACAGTATATATATATGACGTTCATAACCTAGGGGTAGATCTAACGTTCATCACATCATAGAGTGCAATAAATGTAAGCAAACACACCAATCATTTTTCAAACAACATGCAATAAAATCCACGAAAGCTCCGGCACACTGCAGAAAAGTAAAACCCAGCAGCCTAACCTAGATCTAGAAGTGGTGCCCTAGCAAACAATTCTATGTGTGTGTAAGGCTAGTGTGGTTTGGATAGATCCAAAGTGGGATAATTAATTAAAATTGTATAAAGTTCAGGTCTGTTGTAGGTCAGAAAAGGAATTTTTTGTTGAAATTCAAATATTAGTGAATTGGGGTGTATTTTAATTATTTAAGTTTGTTGATCAGTTTTAAGAGCTTAGGATACTGACATTTAAAGTTCAAGTAATATTAGCCAATTTTGGAAAGTCCTGGGTCCTCCTAGGAACTAGACTGAGGGTCAAAAAAGTCATTATGGAAAAAAAGCTAATTCTGGATCTCCTATCTCCTTAGGAAAATACTAGAACTTAATACGAGTAGTTAGACAGGTAGTAGGCTAAAATTGGAGTTTTACAGGCAAAGTTATGAATATTTTAAGTTTCGGGCCCTAAATGAACTACAGTTGACCAAAAAGTTGACTTTCTAATCTAGGCCAGCTTCTGGAACCTAAATTTTTTAATAAATACTAGACCCTAATTGGAGTCTAATGCAAGTGAGTTTGCCTAATTTGGAATTTTCTACAATTAGTTATGGATTTCTAAAGAAAAAAATTAGAACACCAAAAATTTAGATTACCCTAATGCAAAC
>NW_021319220.1:36169-120385 GCF_001605985.2 Dendrobium catenatum
ACCCAAACCAAATTTAAACATTAGCTCAACCAACATCTCAAATCATAAAGATCGGCAACCAAAATTTGCAAAATTAAAGCTACTCTAAACAACTATTTTAAATAACACAAAAATTAAAAGGAAAATACAAACAAATCTATATTTAGCCAACAAATGTTCTTAAGTAACACAATCACATAATTATTGGTGATACAAATCAAATCTAACACCACCATTCTACTGATATTCCAACTTAATGTGAACAACAAAAACGGAAAGTGAAGAATAGTTTCCGACATAATCACCTTGCTTGCTTAAATAATAACTCAACTGCCCTATGATATAAATCTGCCTATATTATTACAACATTAACATAAAACCTTAGAAAATAAACAGCTAATAAAAAACCATACCTTCTGAGCTTTAACACCGAAATTTTGAGAGAAACTTCGCTTGAGGAGGAATGGTGTAAACGAGAACGCAGCCTGCCCTTTTATAGCCGGAAGTTCAACCATTTCCGTCATCAATGATCAGCTCCCAACCACTCATATTCAGCTACCAACATAAATTTCACCATCGTTTCAACTACTTTCGCGGATAAACCGGATCTTTCCCCCGCTAAAAAACAAAATCCTCTCAGTTTTCGGGTCACTGCCAGCGGGATTGATGAATTTCCTAAGAAATACGCCAAGCCAAAACGCGCAATCTACATAATGCGCTTTTTTAAAAAGCGCATTCAAAGAATGCGCCGTTTCATTAAGCGCATTCTTTGAATGCGCTTAACTGTACGGCGTATTGGCTGCTTCTCAAATTTTCTCCTCTTCGCGTTCCTTCTGCTAAATTTCACACGAAAAACGCTCCTTCTGAAAATTTGGCCTTTTATGGTTTGCATTTTTAACGCCGTTAATTTAAAATAATATTTTATTAATACGCGTAACTATCTCGGCTTCCGTGACCGGATGCAATAATTTGCTATGCCCTCGTCTGCAAATTTTCGTTAGCTTCCATGGCGCACCATTCGCTACTCTTCTTCTCCCTTCTCTTCTCTGGCATCCTCTCTTCAGTCTCATGGTCGTATGAAAATCTCTTAGATTCGGCTCGGGAGCCGGAGTTCTTGAACTGGATGAAGAGCATCAGGTGGAGGATCCACCAATATCCGGAGATTGGCTTTGAGGAATACAAGACCAGCGAGCTCATTCGATCCGAGCTCGATTCCCTCGGCATTGCATATAAGTGGCCTGTCGCCAAGACTGGAGTCGTCGCCTCCATTGTTGGGAATAGCGAGGGTCCTCAGTTTGCTCTCCGAGCCGATATGGATGCGCTTCCTCTTCAGGTTTTCGGTTAATTTTCGCAGCATTTATATCGTAAATACTTGTGATATTCGATGTTTATTGGAATTTCATCAAGATTTTTAGGTTCTGTTGGGATGGGAAGTATGGATCTTTTTAGCATAAATTTGTTTTGTTTATTTTATTTTATTTTTATTTTATTTTATTTTCTGAACTGATTTGGATAAACCCATATTGGTTCGGCTAACCTACAAGGTAACTTCTGAAGGTTGTGTCGAGTTCTTGAATGCTTGAGCTGGTCGAACCACGGCTTACATGGACCCAAATAGCTCGAACTTGCCTGTTCCTTGCGCGCAGATCGGCTTGAGTACGTGATTATCTCTGAATCTTGCTCCCTTGCTGATCGCTAGGGAGTTATCAGGCCGAGCCCTCTAAGTAGCAACCACTGGCAAGATGCATGTAGTGCATGACAATGTTTAAAATTGCGTATTCTGAGCCCGCCTCAACCAAGTTGAGGCGCAAGACTCATAAAAAAAACTCGAGGCTTAAGCATCGAGGCGTTTTATTCTGGAATTGCGCAAAGGCGAGCCTCATATTGCGCAATTTTAAAGCATGGTGCATGATGATCGTAGGCCATTGATAGTGCATGTGGTGCATGATGATCGTAGGCCATTGATTAGTTTATGATACTTTTATATTTGTCCTGCTTACGACTTTGATTATCTTTATATTGAAATCAGTAGTCCTGATGCGGCATATTCATGCTAAGTCTCATTCTGCGATCGCTATATCACAAACCAATGCTAATCACGTATGAATCTTTTTTATACTTCCATTTCATCAATCATTATTCCACCTTTTAAATATTTAATTTTTATAAGTTGTTGAAGTAGTTGTGTAATATTAGAAGACATCTAGTAAGTCATTCCGTGCGCTTGTGGCCGATCCATACAAGATGGCTCAACTCAAGTTCAAAACTTTCTTTTTTTTTAGAATAACTAGTTAGTTCATAAGGTGTCATAGTCTTTTTTTATAGCCAAAGCGTCATTCATTTGACAAAGAATGTAACTTTTCACTCTTGTATAAAATATATACAACTTAAGAATTACATTTTAGTTTGCTTGAAACTGGCATTCTACTTGTTAAGGTTAATGGAGGTGATGTGAAACATGTATGAAAACAAGAATTGCTTTGGAAATTAATAATAATTTGAAAAGCCTTGCCAATTGTAAACCTTATGTTTCACCAAGTTAGATTCTTGAATTTTCAATTAAAAGTTATGTAATATGATGTGGTTACAAACAAGATTAAAATGATACTTGCAAATAACAACAAAATAAATAAGTAAAATTAACTGCAATGAATAACAAAAATCCGCGACTTAACAAATAGATATTTTCACCTTGTGTTCCCTCACTCTCGCTCATGAAAGTAGTGTCTTAGCGGAGGTAGAATATCAACAACCCTAGTGATGCCGCTAAGAAACAAGTGACGCTTACGGTATAACTCGCCGGATAAGTAGTCGAAGTAGAAGAAGTCGGTGGACGGTGACCAATATCCCAACGGATGGATGCAAGGTGTTGATCGGCGGCGGCGGATAGTTGGTAGAGACTTATGTTCACGTATTCTTCCACGGATTCGTCAAACTCCAAATTGAAATCAAAGAAAGTTGATCGTGGGATGTGGACGAAACCTTCTTGATCGTAACGAAGCCGGAATCAAACTCTGGATCCACCATCCATGGGCAAAGATATCTTCTCTTGCTTGGGGACCCTTAAAGGCTAGCGGCTTATGGAGGAGGGAGAGGGGAAGCCGGTGGTTTGGAGGGGCTCGAATAGGGGAAGGGGGCTATGGTTGTGGGTTGAAGCTCCTTGAACTTAGGTTAGGAAATCGAAGGGGAATAGTTTTGGAAATCTGAAATTTACTTAAGGGAGGGAAGGATTAATTTTGAAATATATATTACGTTGGCCCTCTCTTAGGGTTCTCTCTTCTCTTTGAAGCGCACAAGCAACAAGAGCAAAGAAAAGATGAAATTTTTCTATTGATTCATCATTAGCCTCATACAATGCAAAAGACCTCTATATATAGGTCTAAATAATAAAATAAAAAGAAAGACTCAAATGCCCTTG
This sequence comes from Dendrobium catenatum, assembly GCF_001605985.2. NCBI lineage: Eukaryota > Viridiplantae > Streptophyta > Magnoliopsida > Asparagales > Orchidaceae > Dendrobium > Dendrobium catenatum. The sequence goes on from NW_021319220.1 coordinate 39,567, forward strand.
GGGCTACAACAAGAATTCACTACCAATAGGGGCAAAATAGGAAAAACTAAAATGCAAAAATAATAAGCAATACATGAATACATCAAAAGTAAAGGCTCCGAATCGTAGCCGTCGATTTACAATTCCTTCGATGATACATATGTCGAAATCTCTGGCTGATGTCCTTATCAGGAGGAGATAACACAACTGATTTGCTCAATAAAATTTTACTAGCAAACAAGTTGAAACTTTATAAAGCCTTAATTAACCTCTGAGAATAAGTTTGAGGTGTTGCACAAATAGGTATTTTGGCATTGACTATCAAACAGATGCATAAAAAAGTTATCTCCAATTGGGAGATTATTAAAATAATGAAGTAAAAAATTTATCCCATTAATTCCTTCCATGATATGCTTGAGATTTCCTATTTATTGTAATATTGAGTTGATATTTTCAAAGAGAGAGTTAAATTTTTTAATGGGCAATGATCTTTTGTTGCTTTTAATTGATATTGTAAAATATTTTAATTAGGTCTCTATCTCCAAACTCATATCTTGTTATTATTATGAATATGGACTTTGAAGGAGGGATTTGACATCCACAACAAGAATCAAACAAAGAGAAGAGAGGCAGAGATAGAGGGGGGTGGGACTACCATTAGAGAAAGAAAGATAGAGTATTTTGGGTACTTCTTGGGAGGTGACTTTGGCTTCATCAAGGGAGAAGATGTGCTACTATTTTCTGCTATAGTAGGAGGAGAAACTCTCTAGCACAATAGGGTGAAGCTCTTGTTTGGACTCATATAACTACTTGGGAAAAGAGTGGTTGCCTTTTCTCTTAATCACTGACATAGATAGAGTAATATTTCTATCATTGTCTCCAAATTTATATGAAATATAATCTTTTTTATATACCTCTTGAAATTTAGTGGGTTGTTTAATTTCAGTACAGTTGTAAATATAGGTGGATCTCACTGAACTACTTAAACTCGTGTGTATTTGGTGTTTGTGCTATTTCTTGTGTTTGTTCTCTTGTCTACATTTGATTTTAGTTTGAAGTTGTATTACTGTTCTAATAATTTTTATCTTATCATCCTTATGACCATTTGTCTAACTAAAAGAAATAAATTTCACATCTTATCTCATTTTTCTTCTCACGTTTAAGCATTTTTCCCTTCAATCTCTTACCTGATTTGAGAACATCAATCTTTGATGTTCATGTATATGGGAGCCACAAATTCTATGGACCACTTGATCTTAGTTGAACTGTTGACCCTAATACCACTTATGATTGGAGTCGGAGGTAGAGTTAAATCTATACACCAATGGATTGACACCCAGCAACGAAAGCATAAGCCAATGATAATAGTCACCAATAGTATATTAGGATCACTTATTTACTTCTTGGGAACATTCTACTTCCATGTACATGGTATTAACTGTGAGCTATGGTGAAGTCGAGTTGGAAAAAGGGGCAATCAAATTCTTAATGAAGGAATAATCTTCATGGTTTCTTGGATTTTAAAAAATAAAGCTCTTAAAATTTTGATCACTTTGCAGTCGGTTTCTTTTGGATTTATATATATGTCTCGTCATTACTTGTGATTTGTGAGAACCCCTGATTTTTGGGTTTTGAAATGTGATGTGATCTTATATTTTTTAAATTTATACACCAAATATTTATGGCTTGGAGGCTCACTGCATGGTTGCTTTAGCGATTCAAGCTAGGATTATGCACTTTTTTCTTAAATTGAGAAATGCTTCGCTAGCCCATTGGTTAAATCCCACAAATTCCCAACTTATGTGACGTTTCAACTGAGGCAATTTTTCTCTTCTTTTATGCATTATGACATGGTAAATAAAAAATAATTTTAGAACATGCCTGTAAGCGTGGCCTTAATGAGTGTTGACCGAGATGGGTTTGTGAAGCATTTTTCTTCAATTTATCAAGTTATCCTACTCCTTGGATAATACTAATTCGAATTGATAACTTTAATTTAATCCCTTTGAAGGAGCTTGTTGATTGGGAATATAAAAGTAAAGTGGATGGCAAAATGCATGCTTGTGGACATGATGCTCATGTGACAATGCTCCTTGGTGCAGCCAAGTTGCTTCAACGAAGTTTAAGGAAAGATATAAAGGTATATTCAAAGTTTTGTATCGTCATTTTTTGCTCTAACTTGTTGTGGAGTTTCCTAATTCAAATAATCAATTCCTTTCTTCATGCCCAAAAGATATCACAAGAATAAAAACGTTTAAGGTTTAGATCATCGTCCAGTATCTTGGTGAAAAAAAAAACTAGTGAAGCTTTATAACCCTGTTATCTTAGCTGAATGCCAACTCATTGATTCTTCTTTATGTATAATTGGAAAAGGAATACACATTTTAAATTGCAAAACGTTGATCCATCTTATAATACAGTTCCCCTGATCTTATTGTTTCCATGCCTCCTCTTGAAGGGCACTATAAAGCTTGTTTTCCAACCCGGAGAAGAGGGCTATGCTGGTGCTTATCATATGCTGGAAGAAGGTGCTTTGAATGGCGTAAAAGCCATTTTTGCCATTCATGTTGACCCAGCTTTTCCAATTGGTACCATTTCTTCTAGGCCTGGTACTCTTCTTGCAGCAGCGGATAATTTTGAGGCAATAATTATTGGGAAAGGTGGGCATGCTGCAGCACCACACAGAACTGTAGATCCAATGTTAGCTGCTTGTTCTGCAATTCTTAGCCTTCAACAACTTGTATCTCGAGAAACAGATCCTCTTGAGAGTAGAGTAAGATTAATTTTCTCCTACTTAAAACTTGTCTTATTGTTGTTGCTTATATGCTTTTTACAATCTTAATTAGTCAACTGAGCTTATTATTGTTTTTGTTAATTTATCCTTTCTTGAAAGTTCTTGTCTATTTTCTTGATCTTGTTTATACCACAATTCAAAATAGCTTATTTTCAGTATTTTGAGTCCCTTTATTTTTATATTAGATACCAAAAACTATTCCTTCCAATCTTTTTGCCAACCGAGGAGAGGAAATGGAAGAGAGTGATAATTCATACAATTGTTGTACTTTTTTCAAGTAGCATAGTGCGATTTTCTTGGAGGTTCATTAGGGAAGCTTAAACTTAAGGGCAATTTGTAATCTATTTTGCTGGAAAGTTGCAGTCTAGTTCAAGTTTTATGATCTTCTAAATTGGCCCTTTCATTAATAAATAGGCCAAAATACCGTCACAAAATCCTAAAGTTTTTATTTTTTTCTTTTTCCCCTCTCTCACTCGAAAATGTTTTGATGAGTAGTGCAACCTCTCACCCTAGGATAACTCTTCATTTCACCGCTTTGTATCTAGTTTCAAACTAATGTGATGGTAGAGAGAGAGAGAGAGAGAGCAATCTCAAACTCTTAGAAATAATATGGTTGTTTGCTGAAGAAAAGGCTCTGATATTGTGAGAGTCGAGTTTATATTCTTATGGAGTGATCAAGTAGAAAATCTATTTGTTGATCTCAGTAGAAAATGATCAAAACAATGGATAGTAAAAAAAAAAAGCATGATAATTCAAGATGGATTTCAAAGAGTCATGCCCAAATTGTAATTTCAGACATTTACTTGCCTGTATGTTGGGATCATAACTGTAAGGAAATGATAAAATAATTAAAAATATTTACAAATTATTCGGATTCCTTTCATTTCCTTCTTTTTCTTTCAATCCAAACGAATTCTTGACCACTGCATCTGCTTGAATCTGATAAATACTAATCATTACTAATTCCCGCCCATACTCAGGTGGTTTCTGTTGGCTTCATTAGGGGTGGTGAAGCACATAATGTCATTCCAGAATCCATAACATTCGGAGGAAGCTTTAGGAGTGCGACAACTGAAGGTCTTTACTACCTGCAGAATCGCATCCTGGAGGTACTAATATTCAAATCTTTGTTCCCATCACTACCAACCTGTTCTTCTCAGTTGACTGATGTTGTTGTTCACTGGTTTATTAGTCCAGGGTTTTGAACAATCCGAACTTGAACATGCTCAATTGTTGTTCTGCTTGGTTCATTAAGCAAACAAGTCAAAATTTCATTGGTATTTGACTTGTTCATTTATCTAGTTCACACAAGCTGTTCTCAACATAAAATCTATCTAAAATATATAAACGGTAGAATCTACATATCTTCATATATATGCACATACCTCCATACAAATAGAAATATATGACTATTATTATACAAAGTTTATATATATAACATGATCAAACAAATTCTTGTTTATGTAACCCTAAACTAAATATACAAGTTTATAAGAAGTAGTTGAACTCAAGCTAATTATCAAGCCGAACGGGATTAAGGCTTCTTCGTTCGGGACATCTTTTTTCCTGCTTTTAAAAACAGCTTTTTAATATAAAAATTAAAATTTTTGTATTAGAAAGCTGCTTTCGTCCCAAACGAGAACAACAACAAGCTTTTTTTATAGCCCTATTTATTCCATGCAGGTTATAATAGGCCAGGCTGCAGTCCACCGCTGCTCGGCAAAAGTCAAGTTCCTGGAAAGGGCGTTTCCTGCAACTGTTAATGACGAGGAGTTATTCAATCATGTGAAGAGAGTAGGCGGGATCTTACTTGGTGAGTCCAATTTCCAGCTCAGCCCACTCGTCATGGGCTCCGAAGATTTCAGCTTCTACGCGCAAAGAATACCTGCTGCTATGTTCTCCATTGGCATTAGAAATGAATCTCTTGGATCAATCCACAACCTGCATTCCCCCTACTTCTTTATTGATGATGAGGTCCTCCCTGCTGGAGCTGCTCTTCATGCAGCCGTTGCTCTATCTTATTTAGAGAAGGAATAAGGTATTTTCCCCTATGTAAATATTCTGCCTCTCCTATTAGGCAAGAACCGTGCACTAATAATATTTTCCTGGATGTGTGAAGATGGCTGAAAAAAAAGCATTCATTAGAATGACCTAGGCTTCGGTTGGGACGGCTTTCTTTCTGCTTCTTAAAGCAGCTTTTTAGTATAAAAATTAAAATTTTTATGCTAAAAAATTGCTTTAAGAAGCAATAAAAAAGCCAATACTGCTTTTGTATTAGAAAGCAAGAAGAAAGCCGTCCCAAACGAAGTCTTAGGGGACAACTTATTGTTTTGTATTAGAAAGACTTAATTTGGGATGATACTTATCTGGATGGGGTCTAGCGGGTGATCATCAATGCCTGTGGCCTAGATCCGCGACCTTCATTGCACTTTGAAGGGGAGCCTAGTAATTTGAGATTATTTTTTTTATTGTTTTTAAAACAATTTTTTAGTATAAAAATTTTCTACTTAAAATTATTTCAAAAAATAGTAAGAAAAATGTCTAAATCAAGCATAAAATAACTTTCTAGTATAAAAATTTTTTGAATTATAAATTTTTATACTAGAAATCATTTTAAAATGTAACAAGAAAGCTCTTCCAAACAAAACTTTAATTCTCCTCATCTTATATTTCTAATATTTATTATTATCAGAACACGTCATATTAGACATTTGTTATCTTGATCTTTATAGTTGGACGTGAAGTCTTTATTTAGGATAATTTACTAGAAAATTTTTTAGTTCAAAAAATATATATATTTTTTTAAATAATAATGCAATTGTACCAAACGAAGCCTATGTTTGGCAGTGTTGCCTTTACAATGGTGGCCAGCAGTGTGGTGACGAGCTATTGCTAAGCTAACTGATCATGGGGCTTGTTGCGTCCTGGAATATTCACGGCGGTAGAGAAATATATGGTTTAACGTCTTAGCATTTTGTACGAAGATCTAGCACACAAGCAGATAAGAGAGGGGGTGAAACATTCATAAGAGACACCAGAGTTTTTATGTGGAAAACCCCTAAAAAGGGGGAAAAACCACAGGGCCTGGCCTAGTTTGAATGAATCCACTAGTATTTGCAGTCGATTACAAATGATGCCCTTCTTTTGGAGATGGCCTTGTATTGATGTAGCAAATATACATTATATAGATTGCATTACATGGTAGGAGTTACATATACATGTTTGTTTGGTCGGAAGGATCGGGGTCAGAAAGACCGTTGTCTGTTGATGGAGGTCAGACGGACCGTAGTAGGCGGCAGAGGTCGAAAGGATTGTAGTCGGCAGGAGACCGGGGTCAGAAAGACCGTTTTTTTGTTGTGGAGGTCGGAAGGACCATAGTAGGCGACGGAGGTCGGAAGGACCGTAGTTGGCAGGAGACCTGGGTCAGAAAGACCGTTGTCTGGTGATGGAGGTCGGATGAACTGCAGTAGGCGACGGAGGTCGAAAGGACCGTAGTCGGCAGGAGAACGAGGTCAGAAAGATCGTTGCCTGTTGATGGAGGCCGGAAGGACCATAGTAGGAGACGGAGGTTGAAAGGACCGTAGTCGGCAGTATTCTAGGAGAACTGTGGGCATCAGGTGGTGGCCTGGTGGAGCTCAAGGCCTCAAGTAGTGGTCTGGCGGAAGTTTGGGCCTCATGTGATGTTCTAGTGGAGCACACGACCTTTTATGATAATCTGGCGAAGACAAGGGCCTCTGGTAAAGGTGAGGGCCTCTGACAAAGGTGAAGGCCGCTGGTAAAAGTGAGGGCCCCTGGCGAAAGTTAGGGCCTCTAGCGAAGGTGAGGGCCTCAGATGAAGACGTTAGGCCTGAACATCGAGCTTTGAGCATAACGTTGGGCCTTCAGCAGAACGTCGGGCCTTGAGTAGAACATTGGGCCTTCAGCAGAACGTCGGGACTTGAGCAGAATGTCGGGCCTTGAGTAAAATGTCGGGCCTTCAGCAGAACGTCGAGCCTGAATGTCGGACCTTCAGTAAAACGTCGGGCCTGAATGTCGAGCCTTCAATAGAACGTCGGGCCTGAACGTCGGGCCTTGAGATGGTGGTGCGGCGAAACTCCGGCGGTGGTCCAAAGAGGCTCCAACGATGGTTCGGCGAGGCTCCAGCAGTGGTTCAACGGTGGTCCGGCGAGGCTCTGGCAGTGGTCCAGCGAGGCTCCTGCGGTGGTCCGGCGAGGTTCTGGCGGAGGTCGAGGAGGAGCTTCTTCCTTCTCCTCTTCCTTTTCTTCTCCTCTTCTCTTCTTGTTTGGCCACCCTTTCAAGAGAAATGAGGGGTCTATTTATAGATTTTCTGGAGTGGCATGACCCGTAAATAGGTGAGAGATCAAGGGTAAATGGGGAGTGGTTGGATGGACGACCGATATTGAACCCCATGATAATGGACCGTTTGTCAGGCATTTGGAGGCCTTAGTGATTTTGGAATTCAGTGTTCTTGGGCTCGTTGGATTCGTCTCGTCGAGCCGTTCGATTCGAGTATAATCTCGTTAAAATCGGAGACCGTTTGGTAACTCAAATTGTGGATTGAACCTTCCAACTACGCTTCGGGTCTTTGATTTGGACTCATTTGGGGTCGGATTGAGTCGAATTTGGTGTCGTTGGATTCGTATTTCCGAGACGCTCAGTTCGACTATAAGTTTGTTGAAATCCGAGTTGAGATGGTCTCCGAATTAATTTTTGAAGTTTTCAACGTGCTTTTGCCTCGAGATTAGTGCCTGATCAAGGTGATTTTCTGATGACGTATCAGTTGCCCCCCTATTTTCGGACGCCGATGCTTTAGAAGTCCGAAAATATATGTGTCGACATTTCATATTGGCCTAATCGCAAAAAATTGCGTTCCAAAATTAAAATTTTTCTCAAACTTGATCATAGATGTTCTGTTGAGTCTCGAAAGTATCAAAAAAATACTTCTGAGAATCGTTAAAATGTTTGATTTATATTGCCCGAGACAAAATTGAGGCAGTACAAGCATTGTCTGCCGTTGGCTGCTGTCTTTCAAATTTGTAGCTTACATGATAAATTACACCAACATTAATGTAAGCAAATAATAACGAAATTGATGACATCTTCTATGTGTTGTGCTCAACCAGACTTTATCTAAAAATCTTCACTCATAGTGGAGATGCATTTGTTATATGGTTTTGCTATGTAATACGGATCATTGTACTTTGGAGGCATGGCAGACCATGATTATGTTCTTTGTTGTTCCATTCCCATTTGAGTTAGGTATTCATATTGCTTGTGAAAGAAAATTATTCCACAATTTCTTTCAGGATTTGGGACAAGCGTGAGGCTGAAAGGCCTATGGCAAAATTTTTTTAAAAAATATTTCCAACCATGATTGGACGGGCTGCTCCAACTGCCCCCTAAGGCGGTTCTCTTAATCGCCCATGTATGGGCAGTTTATTTAACCGCCAATAAATTTTTTTTTTTTTTTTTAGAAACCGCCAATGCGGTTTTCTTGTAAACCGCCAGGGCAAAACCGCCCATGATTTTTTTTTGAGAGAGTGGGAGAGTGGGAGAGTGAGAGTGAGAGTGAGAGTGAGGGAGAGAAGGACTCCCCTTTCTTCCTATAAATAGGCTCCCCTTTGGACCTAATTCCTTGCACCTTCTCCTCTTCCTCTGTCCTTACAATTGAGGCTTTCACTTGGTTTTCCAAGGCCCCTCTCTTTGCAAGGAAGTCCGGAGATTTTCCCTTCTCCCTCTATTATTATAATTGAGGCTTCCCCTTGGTTCTCCAAGGCCCCTCTCTTTGCAAGGAAGTCCGGAGATCCCCCATTCTTCCTCTATTCTTCGAGATATCCTGCGGAGTTCTAATGTTAGTTGTTTGGAGATGGAGGTCGGAGAGATCGTTGTAAGGAGGGAGGTTGAAAAGACTGTTGAAGTGTAGAAACCCAGTGTCGGGTAGAAATACGGCGTCAGGTAGGAGGCTGACGATGAACAAAAGTCCAATAAAGGGTGGAGACTTGGCGTCGAGTAGAATTCTAACGTCGGGGAAAAGTACGATGACGGGTAGAAATTCAACGTCGAGTAGAAGTCCAACAGAAGTCCATCGACGGGTAGAAGTCTAACGACGGGTAATAGTCCGACGACAGGCAGAAGTCCGTAGTCTGGTAGAGGTACATCGTTGGGTAGAAGACCGACGAAAGTCTGTCGACGGGCAGAAGTCCGACGACGGGTAGTAGTCCGACGACAGGCAAAAGTCTGTAGTCGGGTAGAGGTGCAGCATTGGGTAGAAGACCGACGAAAGTCCGTCGACGGGCAGAAGTCCGACGACGGTTAGTAGTCCGACGGCACGCAGAAGTCTGACGATGAGTAGAAGTCCGCTGACAAGCAGAAGTACGACGACAAATAGAAGTCCGACGTTGGGTAGAAGTATTGTGTCGGGTAGAAGACAACGAAAGTTCGTCGACGAGCAGAAGTCCGACGACGAGTAGAAGTCCGCTGATAAGCAGAAGTCCGGCGATACTGAGAAGTCCGACATCGGGTAGAAGTACATTGTCGGGTAGAAGACCGACGAAAGTTCGTCGACGAGCAGAAGTCCGACGACGAGTAGAAGTCCGCTGACGAGCAGAAGTCTGACGACAGGGAGAAGTCCGACGTCGTGTAGAAGTACAATGTCGGGTAGAAGACAGATGAAAGTTCGTCGACGAGCAGAAGTCCGACGACGAATAGAAGTCCACTGACGAGCAGAAGTCCGCTGACGAGCAGAAGTCCGACGACATGTATAAGTCTGACGTTGGGTAGAAGTACTGTGTCGGGTAGAAGACCGACGAAAGTTCGTTGATGAGCAGAAGTCCGACGACGAGTAGAAGTCCGCTGACAAGCAGAAGTCCGAAGATAGGGAGAAGTCCGACATCGGGTAGAAGTACAATGTCGGATAGAAGACCGACGAAAGTTCGTCGACGAGCAGAAGTCTGACGACAGGGAGAAGTCCGACGTTGGGTAGAAGTACAACGCCGGGTAGAAGACCGACGAAAGTCCATCGACGGGCAGAAGTCCGATGATAGGTAGTAGTCTGACGACAGGCAGAAGTCCGTAATCGGGTAGAGGTGCAGCATCGGGTAGAAGACCGACGAAAGTCTGTCAACCGGCAGAAGTCTGACGAAGGTTAGTAGTCCGACGACACGCAGAAATCCGACGCCGGGTAGAGGTACAACGTCGGGTAGAAGACCGACGAAAGTCCGTCGACGGGTAGTAGTCTGATGGCAGGCAGAAATCTGGAGTCTAGTAGAAGTATTGAGTTGAGTAGAAGATTGACGAAAGTCTATCAACGGGCAGAATTCCGATGAAAGTCTCTTGACGGCATTCTGGCGACGTTAACCAAGGATGTATAGTCTATCCGAGGTTGTTTGTCAGTGCCTTTGCTCGATGATGTTAACTGATATTGGATCCACCAATGTTGTAAGACCTATCCGAGGTTGTATGTCAGAGCCTTTGTCCGATGATGTAACCTGTATGGAAAAGGTCAAGAGAATTCACCAAGGATGTAATACCTATCCGATGTTGTATGTCAGAGCCTTTGCTCGAAGACGTTAACCTGTGTGGAAGAGGTCAAGAGAATCCACCAAGGATGTAGGACCTATCCGAGGTTGTATGTCAGATCCTTTGCCTGATGACATTAACCTCTATGGAAGAGATTGAGAGAATCCACTAAGGATGCAAGACCTATCTGAGGTTGTATGTCGGAGACTTCGCTCGACGACATTAACCCGTGTGTAAGAGGTCGAGAGAATCCACTAATGATGTAGGACCTATTCGAGGTTGTATGTCGGAGACTTCACTCGATGACGTTAACCTATGTGGAAGAGGTCGAGAGAATCCACCAAAGATATAGGACATTTTCGAGGTTGTATGCCAGAGCCATTGCTCGATGGCGTTAACCTGTATGGAAGAGGTCGAGAGAATTCACCAAGGATGTAAGACCTATTCGAGGTTGTATGTCATAACACTGCTCGACGAAGTTCTATCGGAGCCTTTGCTCGACGACGTTAACCTGTGTGGAAGAGGTAGAGAGAATCCACCAATGATGTAAGACCTATCCGAGGTTGTATGTTGGAGCCTTTGCTCGACGACGTTAACCTGTGTGGAAGAGGTCGAGAGAATCCACAAAGGATATAAGACCTATTCAGGGTTGTATGTCGGAGCCTTTGCTCGATGACGTTAACCTGAGTGGAAGAGGTCGAGAGAATCCACCAAGAATGTAAGACCTATCCGAGGTTGTATGTCATAGCACTACTCGACGACGTTAACCTGTGTGGAAGAGGTCGAGAGAATCCACCAAGGATGTAAGACCTATCCGAGGTTATATGTCGAGACTTTAATCGACGATGTTAACCTGTGTGGAAGAGGTCGAGCGAATCCACCAAGGATGTAAGACCTATCCGAGGTTGTATGTCGGAGCCTTTGCTCGACGACGTTAACCTGTGTGGAAGAGGTCGAGAGAATCCACCAAGGATGTAGAACCTTTCCGAGGTTGTATACCAGAGCCATTGCTCGATGGCGTTAACCTGTATGGAAGATGTCGAGAGAATCCACCAAGGATGTAAGACCTATTCGAGGTTGTATGTCATAACACTGCTCGACGACGTTATATCGGAGCCTTTGCTCGATGACGTTAACCTGTGTGGAAGAGGTAGAGAGAATCCACCAAGGATGTAGAGAGAATCCACCAAGGATGTAAGACCTATCCGAGGTTGTATGTCGGAGCCTTTGCTCGGCGACGTTAACCTGTGTGGAAGAGGTCGAGAGAATCCACAAATGATGTAAAACCTATCCGAGGTTGTATGTCGGAGCCTTTGCTCGACGACGTTAACCTGTGTGGAAGAGGTTGAGAGAATCCATCAATAATGTAAGACCTATCCGAGGTTGTATGTCATAGCACTGCTCGACGACGTTAACATGTGTGGAAGAGGTCGAGAGAATCCACCAATGATGTAAGACCTATCCAAGGTTATATGTCGAGCCTTTAATCGACGATGTTAACCTGTGTGGAAGAGGTCGAGAGAATCCACCAAAGATGTAAGACCTATCCGAGGTTGTATGTCGGAGCCTTTGCTCGACGACGTTAACCTGTGTGGAAGAGGTCGAGAGAATCCACCAAGGATGTAGGACCTATCCGAGGTTGTATGTCGGTGCCTTCGCTCGACGATGTTAACCTGTGTGGAAGAGGTCGAGTGAGATCCCCCTGGAATCGATTTTGCCTTGAATGGGAGTGAGCGAACACCACGTATATCCCAAATCAAAGATGAAGAAGGGTCTATCTTTAGACCATTACTGCCTTTTTGAGGTCGAGATTAAGACCTTGCCTAAGGAGTACAAGTCCAACAGGGGACTGTATAAAGCTCGTAATTGATTGGAAATATCCTTGCATTTACCGGGAGTTTTCTTATATATTGTCTTGATATAAAAAGCGTCGGATGATCTTTTTTACCAAAATTGGGGTCAAAGTTGCCCCCAAGTCCGCATCTGATGCAACAATGACTGATATCAGGAAGTTGATAAGGGCGATCTTTTGAGGTTGGAACAAAAGTTGCCCCCCCCCAGTCGGGAATCATGTTTCCCACAGACGGCGCCAAACTGTTGCGTCCTGGAATATTCGCGGCGGTAGAGAAATGTATGGTTTAACGTCTTAGCATTGTACGAAGATCCAACACACAAGTAGATAAGAGAGGGGGTGAAACATTCATAAGAGACACCAGAGTTTTTACGTGGAAAACTCCTAAAAAGGGGAAAAAACCACGGGGCCTGGCCTAGTTTGAATGAATCCACTAGTATTTGCAGTCGATTACAAATGATGCCCTTCCTTTGGAGATGGCCTTGTATTGATGTAGCAAATATACATTATATAGATTGCATTACATGGTAGGAGTTACATATACATGTTTGTTTGGTCGGAAGGACCGTAGTCTGCAGGAGACAGGGGTCAGAAAGACCGTTGTCTGTTGATGGAGGTCAGAAGGACCGTAGTAGGCGGCAGAGGTCGAAAGGATCGTAGTCGGCAGGAGACCGGGGTCAGAAAGACCGTTGTTTGTTGTGGAGGTCGGAAGGACCATAGTAGAGACGGAGGTCGGAAGGACCGTAGTTGACAGGAGACCTGGGTCAGAAAGACTGTTGTCTGATGATGGAAGTCGAATGAACTGCAGTAGGCGACGGAGGTCGAAAGGACCGTAGTCGGCAGGAGACCGAGGTCGGAAAGACCGTTGCCTGTTGATGGAGGCCGGAAGGACCATAGTAGGCGATGGAGGTTGAAAGGACCGTAGTCGACAGTATTATGGGAGAACTGTGGGCATCAGGTGGTGGCCTGGTGGAGCTCAAGGCCTCAAGTAGTGGTCCGGCGGAAGTCTGGGCCTCATGTGATGTTCTAGTGGAGCACACAACCTTTTATGATAATCTGGCGAAGACAAGGGCCTCTGGGAAAGGTGAGGGCCTCTGGCGAAGGTGAAGGCCGCTGGTAAAAGTGATTGCCCCTGGCGAAGGTTAGGGCCTCTAGCGAAGGTGAGGGCCTCAGATGAAGACATTTGGCCTGAACATCGGGCCTTGAGCAGAATGTTGGGCCTTCAGCAGAATGTCGGGCCTTGTGTAGAACGTTGGGCCTTCAACAGAACGTCGGGACTTGAGCAGAATGTCGGGCCTTGAGTAGAATGTCGGGCCTTCAGCAGAACGTCGAGCCTGAATGTCAGGCCTTCAGTAGAACGTCGGGCCTGAATGTCGGGCCTTCAATAGAACGTCGGGCCTTGAGATGGTGGTGCGGCGAAACTCCGGCGGTGGTCCAGCGAGGCTCCAACGGTGGTCCGGCGAGGCTCCGGCAGTGGTTCGACGGTGGTCCGGCGAGGCTCTGGCGGTGGTCCGGCGAGGCTCCTGCAGTGGTCCGGCGAGGTTCCGGCGGTGGTCGAGGAGGAGCTTCTTCCTTCTCCTCTTCTCTTCTTGCTTGGCCCCCCTTTCAAGAGAAATGAGGGGTCTATTTATAGATTTTTTGGAGTGGCATGACCCGTAAATAGGTGAGAGATCAAGGGTAAATGGGGAGTGGTTGGATGGACGGCTGATATTGAACCCCTTGATCATGGACTGATGACGTATCAGGGCTTATCTTTCCTTATCAATTACTGATATTTCACATGATCAGCTTGATATAATTACGAATCTGCCACTCAAAACTCAAAATAAATCGAATCGATTTTAACTGCAGTAAATACTTGAGAATATTATTATCGGGCTTATATGCTGAATTGTCTTTTATAAATCAAATTATGATACATCTAAATTTATATATATATAAATAATAATAATAATAATGTGAAGTCCTTAACCTTAGAACTTTTTATTTCCATAGCGCTTTGTACAACTCCAGCTGAAGTAAGTTTTATTTTAATTGATAAGTAAAAATACAAATTTAACTACGGGTGCAAATGAGTCAAGCCGATATGAGAGCCTACTCGAGCTCTACTCGTTAACAAGATCGTGACTCAAGCTTACTCAGTTTCAAGCTCGAGCAGATTTTCGAGCTTGTTGGATTATTGAGCTTGAGTTTGACCTTGATGAACTCGAGTCAATTACTCGTTGAACAGATTTAGTGCATAAGGTGGAAGCATGAAAGCACGCGCGCCGAAGCTACAGCGCAGGTGTGGTCTTGTGGAGACGAGAATGCGGGATCAAAGCGGGAAGAGAGTGTTACACCTTGTGAGCTGCTCGCTAGCTCACATCCATCGTGACAAGTAGAACTCGACTAGGCCATTTGAGCTTGAGTTAAACTCGTGATCTTGTTGACAAGCTGAGCCAAAGTTAAGCGTAATTTGAGCTCAATTCAACTCGTTTGCAATGTGACTTGAACTGAGCCATTGTTTTGAATAATTTATCTGTCAAGCATTTATTTTCAGAATATTATATAGTTGAGAAGAAACAAATGGATAAGAGTACATGATGAGCGGCTTAGTTTGTAAGTTTATACATTATTATTTTATCTCTTTGTTCCATTTCAGCTGTCACCAAAAAACAAATTGCTCGTCATAAAGTAAAGAAAAATGTTCTCATATCGAACTTAACTCGAAATTCTGCCTTGATTAGTTGTCTTACTTGACATAAAAAATTAATATCTGACTTATTATCTTTATAAAAAAAATAATATTAGAATTGATACATCATCAAAAATTTATCTTGATAAGACAAAAATCTCGAGGCAAATTTGAGTTGGAAGCTTTTGAAATTAAATTTGGGATCATTCGAACTTCGATTTCAACAAACTTATAGTTGAACTAAACATCTTGAAAGTATGAACCCAACAACATCAAATTCTACCCAATCTAAGCCCAAATAGATCAGGAAGGTTCAAATCATAAAATGGACGACCAAACAATTTCCAGACATGACATGCTTATAGTCAAATCGAGCAGCTCGACGATATAAATCCAACGAGCCCCAAGATCTTAGAACTCTGATGTCATTAAGACACTCAAATACTCGATAAAAGGTCCACAATCAAGGAAGTCGATATCAACCATCCATTTAAAACACTCCCAACATGTCTTTGATCTTCTCCCTATTTACTGATCATGCCACTCCCAAGAAATTATAAATATACCGCTCATTCTTTATTGAGGGCAACCCAAGGAAGTAAGAGAAGTAAAAGTGAGAAATCAGAATTCTCTTGCTACCATATTCCTCCTCCTCGATCACCGACCATCATTGGACTTTTGCTTGACTGCTGCCCGGCCACTGATTGTCGTCTGACTTCCGCCCAGCCACCTGCTGATGCAGGATTTTCATCCGACCACTAGCTGACGTAGTATTTTCGCTCGTCCATCGAACGTTGTTGGACTTCCGTCCGATCCCTTTTTGTCACAAGATTTCAACTTAACGGTTGACTGCTAAATCTTGTTTTCCTCAACCTCTAAGACAAACCGATCATTTGCAATCTATTCAAACATTGGTGGAATCATTTGAACTGGACATGATCCTGTAGTTTTCCCTTTGACTTTCCACGTAAAAAATTTCTGATGTTTTTGTTTTTTCTCTGTTTGTGAGCTGAATACTCATGTAATGCTAAGACGTAAAATCGGATACTTTATCGCCGTGAATATTCTAGCCCGCAACAAGAATAGTTTAATATAAATTATATTAATGTATTTAAAAATTATAGAATTTATTTTGAGATTAATGTTACATAAAAAAATTTATATTTTATTAATTCGAAGTAAATTCAATGATTATCATCTTCATTTTGATAAAATTAAAATTATAATATATTGATATAATTTTTATCTATATTTATACATTTATTTTTTATCTATTAATTTATAAATATAATTTAAAAAATTTACACATAATTTTGCAATAATTATTATTTAATATTTAGATTTTTAGTTGTCCCTATTATTAGAGAGAACATTATAAAGTAAACTATGAAATATCCTCAAGCGGAAGAGATTATTCTATGGGGAGACCGGACACAACTTATCGTCCAGAGGCCAATCAGGTGTAGCCACGTCATTCAGTACCGAGCTCAGTACCGAGTAGTACCGAGCCGCAGTATCGAATAGGGGTGATGTGACACATTTTTATTGGGCTATGGATACCATTCGGTGTCCGCATTTAATAATGACAGTTCTAGCGGACACAATAAATGCCTCTGTAATTGAAGTTTTTAGCAAAGAAGAATTGAAGTAAAAGTAAAAGAGAAAAAGAAGAGGGGAGAAAAGATAGGATAGATAGTCTTATCCAATGGAGTAATTATTTCGTGCAGCATGCGAACGGGAAGAATAATTTGGATTGTGAGTGTACACTATATTCGGACGGTTTTTCTCTTACGGATGCTACACAGAATAATTTATCTATCTTGTGAGGCTTTGCACCCTAATTATAAGTGATGATTCCAACTTTTATACTTTTGATTTTTTTTTTCCATATTTAATTTTTGCAAATTCTCAATTACATGCAGAGCCACCTTTTAAAAAAATCTAGCTAGTGAGGTGGGCTGTATTGTTGAGTATATGCACCCATTCTAGAAGTGATGTTAATATAAGCTTTGTTTTGGGTCAATTTTTTTATTGTTCTCTTAAATAATTTTTTAGTATAAATTTTTTTGAACTAAAAATATTATACTAAAAAATTTTTAGAAAATATTAAGAAAGCCATAAATGTTGAGAAATAATATTATAATATAAATAGATTATAGCAATGTTTCTAGTACCAATAAAATCAACAGTGATATGTCCATATAAATAAATTTAGGTTTTGTTTGAAATAATTTTTATTGTTTTTTAAAGGTAAATTTCTAGTGCAAAAATTTTTAGTTAAAAAAATTTTGTATTAAAAAACAATTTTAAGAAGCAATAAGAAAGCCGTCGCAAATGAATCCTTAATTCAAGCACTCGAAGGCATACTTATTAATTTCGAAAAAAATTTTGTCAAGAATATTTTTGATACATTTCGTTCATATATGAATATTCAACCCACCGAGGCTTAGGGTGGTTGATAGGCGAGCAAAGTTGCGAACCCCCCATTTGAGTTTAAATCTCCTATACTACGGCCTCGCCTCTTCATTGGGACAAAATAAGTGTGGGCCCGATGACGGTGAGTGACCTTGCTAGGTTCTGCCGAGGGATTAGTTACGCTACCAAACGCTCCCTTTGGTGTGACAGTGAATAGATACCCTCGTTCAAAAAAAAAAATCTAAAAATATGTTTACATTAACTTTGGACTATTTAAAATATTAAATGACTTCCAAATTTTATATTCTTATATAATTTAGATGATATGCTTGTAAATATTTTGAAATTATAATATATATTTTTAAAAATGTATTAAAATATGTGATCTTATCTGTAGAACTAATAATTATAATAAAATATCAATTTTTTAAGCAATAATGATGGGTTTGAATATATTTTTTTTTTTTGGTTATGAAACAGAAGCAAACTCCTTAAACTCGAGTCTCCATGCCAATCTGGAAGCCGGCAATTCATTTCCACCTCCATGTTTTCTCTTCGGCTTCTCTTCTTTATCTCTCTTCACTCCTTGGCCATTCTCTCTTCAACCGCATTACACTATGAAGATCTTCTGAACTCCGCGCGGGAACCGGAGTTCATGAACTGGATGAGGAGCATTAGGCGGAAGATCCACCAACACCCGGAGATTGGCTTCGAGGAGTACAAGACCAGCGAGCTCATTCGATCCGAGCTCGAAGCCCTCGGCGTTCAGTACACCTGGCCAGTCGCCAAAACTGGAATCGTGGCTTCCATTATTGGAGCCGGCGATGGGCCGCGGTTTGCTCTGCGAGCTGACATGGACGCTCTTCGTCTCCAGGTATTGGTCAATTTCTCATCCTTTGAAGCCGCAGTGCTTATGATTAGTATTAATTTGTAGATTCCATTGTTCTATTCTAGTTTTGTTGGAGAGACGGGATTTTGATGGCTTAGTTCGTTTATTAGTGGGCAAGTTTCTTTTTTAAGCCGGGGACCTGAGGTGAAGATTTTACCTAATGTTCATAAAGCGTTGGGGAATGTGACTCATGGGCTTTCTGAATAAGCTATGTATTACCTATAGAGCATAGTTAGTACTGAATAGAATATTCATGGAGATCAGCTAAAGAATTTATTGTTTCTTAAAACAACACCAAAGCAAAATTATTAAATCTAGTACATGTAGGCCTTCATTTAATATAGAAAACATAATTCAATAACTACTATGGAAGCCATATATGATAAAACTATGAGAGAATAATGAAATACAGACTCCAAAAAATTATGCTTGTTTAAGATATTCAATTTGAATTTATCCTAGGAATGAAATATATATTAGAAAAGTGATTTTATGTTGAGAAAATTAATTAAAAAGTATAGGAGCAAAGAAATTATCTTCGTATAGTTTTCATTGATCGTTGGAAGGCATATAATTGAATATCACAAGAATTGATATGCTGTGCATTAAGAAAGAAAGGTGTGTTTTAATGGTGTGCTAAAAGTTTTGAAGATATATTTGATTGAGAATTTATTTGTATTAGAATAGTTGTAGAATTTCCAAAATGTTTTTGATTATACAAGGGCTATTTTTTATTGAGTATGAAGATGCTTACAAAATATATTCAACATGTGGTGCATTGGTGTGTATAGTTATAATTGGTAAGGCATTTGTTGGAATAAGTGGAAAGATAAAATAATGAAGAAAGCGTTTAGAAGTTCGAGGTCTTAGAATTAGTTGAACAAAGATTAAAATTTTGTTTGGGATAGCTTTGTTTGTTAGATAGCCATCGTAATTTTGTATGGTTGCCGCTTTCTTATTATTTTTCAAAAATTTATGTGGTGGAAAACTGTTTTTTTACAACAGCAGCTATGTTACTTTTCCTACATAACTTCACAATCAACTTTATAAAATGCCGCAGCCATTTCAAACAAACCCTCGTATATGAGATGTTGCTTTTTTTCGTGCAATATTGATAATTTATATCAATATTATTAAAAAATAAAGTTGAGGTGTGACTATGGCTCCCAAGAGGGCGATGGGGGAATTAGGCTTTTTGAAAAAAAAAAATTAATTACATTTAGATGTGAAACAGATATGAGTAATTCAATTGAAGCTTGACCATAAATAATATTAAAAATAATAATAAGAGATGATCAGAGTAATCACACTATTTATAACAATAGTAAGTAAATAAGTGCAAGATAAAATAAAGCAAGAGAGACAACAAACACAAATATTTTTATGTGCTTTGGCCCCAACCTATGCCCATGCCTAGCAAACCCCAGCTAGGATTCCACTATCCCACTGAAAATTCAAAACGATACAATCTTTATACTCTTTTACCCTGGTGAATAAAACCCCAAATCAAAACACAACAATAACAATCACACTAAGCCAATGTCTTAGAAAAAAATAAAAATATTTATCTTGATGATTTCTAAACTATTAACTTTTGCTAGACTTGAACCAAAATGTTGTCCTTACAAAATGACTCAATTGATCACCTTACAATGTAATAACACCTGCAATAATTTAACTAAAATAAGCTCACAATTATTTTTAACCTTATATGAAAGTTCTATGTGAGTTACAAACAACGCTTTTAATAAAATACTTAAAAAAAATTTCAAATATTAAATCATACAAATGTAAAATTGTTTTTACAATATTTAATTTCAGCAAATCAAAAGATGATCTTTATAAAATAAAATAATAATTTCAGCACTTTCAAACTTGATAAATGAACAAATGTGATTTGACAACATGCAAATAAAATCTATTAATAATTTTTGCAAGTATGTAAAATAAATTTGAGCAAATATGTATGCCAATTTCAGCAAAAGTATTATTAAATTTTTATAAAAATGAAATATATTTCAACAAATATGAGAAATAAATCTTGTAAACTTAGAGATTGATTGATTTTATTAAGCTGTACAAATAATTTCAGGATTTCTAAAATCTAATTTCAGCATATCTGACTTTCAGAAAATCAGAAAATAAATTTAGGAAATTAAAAATTAATGCCAAGTATTTGATTTCCATAAATATGTAATTTGATTTTGACATCATAAGGTTTGATTTTAACACTCACTATGTTTTAATTTCTGAACAATGAAACTTGATTTTCAAATCCTAAACTTAAATTTCAACAAATTTAATATTTAATTTCAGCCAAAGAAAAATGGCAAATATATTATTTTATTGCGACAAATCAATGGCAAAATCTCAACAAACACAACATATAGTCTCATCAAACATAAATCATGATTTAAACAAATAACAAATAAATTTCATCAATCCATAAAAAAAAATTGAGCATAAGAAAAATAATTTAAACATGTGCTATTCTCCAAAATAACATAAGCAAATAAATTAAAAAAATTTAAAACCAACTTGCTTACAAATGATGGATGGATTTGAACTTGGAAAATTTCAACTCAAATATGAAAGAACTCCCTTTGATTTGATGTAGAATTTTTGCAAGAGAAAGTATAGGCGTTTGACTGTAGAAAGGAAAAAAATCAATGGATTTTGCAAGAGGTGAAACTCTAGGGTTTTCACTTTGAATGTGAGAGATTTTTTAGAATAACTTCAACTTTTTCAATAGATGTGTAGCCACCAAATTTTCATAATAGGTGGATGTCTAAGGGAGAATTTTGGAAAGGAAATTTCATATATTAGTGTTCAAGCATGTAAGAATTAATGACTAATTTTTTATTTAATTAATTATAATCATAAAAGTGGTACATATTGTTGCCAACATTGTAGTCAATTTCCAGACAATTAAAAGAGCAAAATTGTACTCCAAAGTTATAAAATTAGCCAAATGTCTATTAGACAGCCTTCGTGATGCAAGAGGTTATTGACTTTTGGGCTTTTAGGTAATCAACTTAAAAGAAGAGAAATATTAATTAAAATACGCTTTAGGTGATATAGCGTGCTAAAGAAAGGCAATTCTAAGCTTACAAATCGAAGGTAGTCATTATGTCCCTCAGAAAATTGTACATTCAATCTCTCTTAACGAACGATCAAAATGTTAATTGTAGAAGAAGTAGGAGGAATAATTGTAAAATCAATTTTCTTGGAAGGAGAAACACATCCTAAGGCAATTTGGAACATTGAATAGGGTTTGTTTCCCAATGTCTCTTGGTGGCCTTGTGATAAGTATCAGTGGAGAGACAAAGGAGATATTTTAAAAATAGCAACAACAACAACAAGTTTTTATCCTAATACGTGAGGTCGGCTACATGAATCTTTTTTCTCCATTGTGCCCTATTAAGAGTCACATTCTCATTTAAATAAAAAAATAAAGGTCATTTCTAATACTTTTTAACCAAGTCTTTTTAGGCATACCTCTACCTTTCTTAACATAGGCCACATCTACTCTCCTAACTGAGTCATTGGAAGCCAACGTTTTATGTGACCAAACCATCTAAGACAACCCTCTCTATTCTTATCTACCGCTGGAGCTACTTCAACCTTTTCACGTATATACTAATTTCTCATTATGTCTCTAAGTGTAAATCCACTCATCTACCTAAGCATCCTCATCTATGTAACACTTAACTTAATTTTATACTTCTATTTTAATGACCAACATTCTGCGCCATAAAGCATTGCAGGTCTCAACACCATCTTATAAATTTTTTCTTTAAGTTTGAGGGTTACTTTTCTATCACACAACAGGTTCGATATATTCCTCCACTTTAACCATCCAAGTTGATGTCTACTAATAATATCCCCATCTATTTTACCATCACTTTGAACAATAGACCCGAGATATCTAAAATGTGCACTCTTTTTAATCAGTTTATCACCCTAAGTAACAATCCTATCATTGGATCTATTACTACTAAAATTACACTCCATATATTCAGCTTTAGATCTACTCAAATGAAAACCTTTAGACTATATGGTTGACCTCCATAATTCAAATTTTCTTTCTACTCCCTCTTTAGTCTTATCAACAAGACAAATATCATTAGTAAAAAGCATGCGCCAGAGTACATCCTTTTGTAAATGTCTAGTAAGAACATTTATGATTGAAACAAAAAGATTTGGGCTTAAAGCTAATCCATGATGTACTCCAATTGAAATCGAAAAATACTTAGTTAAACCACCTTGTGTTTGAACATAAGTAACAACCTCCATATATATCATTAATGACTTGAATATAAGAATTATTAACTCTTTTCTTTTCTAGAGCCATCCCAAGCACTTATCTTGGATTTTATCATATGCTTTCGAGTAAATAAATATCATATGTAAATCCTCCTTACTCTCTCTATACTTCTTCATCAAAGCTCTCAACAAATGTATAGCTTCCATAGTAAACCTACTTAGTATGAATCCAAACTAATTTTAAAAAACATTAGTATCATGTCATAACCTATTGATAGGACTGTTGCTATTAGTTATTGCAAATGCAGAGTTTTGTGCTTTAACTTACACACAAGACTTAGTTTTCTAATGATAGTTTAATTTTTTCTATGATATAAGTCATATTTAGCGGAAGTGCATGTGTTGTATCAAGTAATATATTAACGAGAAGACTGTCGATCCGAAGATCCGATGAGGACAAATTAGAACTATCCAAGTTCGCTTCACTACTGCCTAGTGAACTGTTAAACTCATCTTGCTTGATGATTTTAAAGGGTGGTGCATATTAAAAGTGAAAAGTTTCTAATGCAGTAAGAAAATTCACTATTTTTAGAAATTCTGAACTTATGATTTTTTGAAAGTACATGATTGCTTTAGAGTGGTTTACTACCTATTATTGTTGTGCATAAGAGTATAAGTATTCATCGTTTCTATTGAGTTCATTGGAGTATTAGCTAGAATCCATCCTAAATATTATTCTTCTATCTCTTTAAGATCCATAATCCTAATCATCATATGTTTATATTATGGCTGGACTATATTTTAAAATCTCTAATTATTCTTTTATTCCTCCGTCGAGGTTCTGGATCACACTAGATTTTTAATTTATGTACGGTCTATACATAAACCAATTGAAGCACCAAGAAATTAAAAAGAGCATGGATACTTTAAAGATTAAATCTACTCTAAGAAATACATTCCCTTTAAATAATCATAGATTCAGACTAATGATTAGCTACACATGGATATGTTGTAATTTATAAGAAACATTTTATATCACTAAATAAATAACAAATTACAAACTGAAAACACAAGGCAAACAAGGTAAACAATGTAAAACAAAGTTTAGAAATGACTCGAAATTAAGATTATAACCACTTTACACTTCTTCACTTTGCTCCACACAAATATAACACTCAAAATACAAGTTAAACAAGCTACTCCCTCTCAAGACAGCCCTCACAATCACATAGACTTATACCGAACAACTCCACATATGTGCTATGCCCTTTCAAGAAGTCTAAGGCCACTATTTATAGTTTTACAAACTAACTAAATGAGCGCTACGACGTTGGCTTGGTGGCACTACAATGCTGTTGAATCGGCGTGTTGGTTGACCATTCATCGCTTCGGTTCACCGTTTCAACTGACTCCCTCCACAACGCTCGATCCAACACTGCGGCGTATCCTAGATAGTGCTTCGGTGCTAAGCACTTCAACTGAATTCTTGTGAGCTCTCCGCTATGGTGCTAGAATGAGCTTTAGCTCTGCAGCGTTGTCTTTGTGGCACTATGGCATTGGTCCATTTCTTAAGATTTTTTCACTATTTTCCTGCTCAAAACATTAGGATTACAAGAACAAAATATCATTGTAAGTGCAATTTGAAATTAATAGTTTTTATCTTATAATCTATACTCAATTACTCTCTCCCATAACTTCAATGTATGATACTTTAACTTAATTCCTCTATAATTGTGGGCTCCAAAAATTCAGCCCCGGCCTCCGCCCGACTGTTTGCTTTTTCTTTTCCGGGAGGAGTTTTAACGGATTAAGTTCCGGGGTAAATTTTGGGAAGATAGATGGTTTTGTAGATAAGACATTACCTAGAGATTTCACCCTCATTTTGCGAGGACTTTATGATATGAGTTCTGGTTTCCTATAGTCGCAAGCCCCTATAGTTAATTACCCCTCCGATCACGAGAGAGAACTTTCGATTAAGGCTAGACGTCAATCAAATACATTATATCCATAGATACTTAGTATCAAGCATATAGTAGCGGCATGAGCTTAAGGAATTCTGGAATTTGAAGAGTTTGGATGTTGGAAGTTCAAGGTTTGATATTTAAAATATAAAATTTCATCATCTTGCACTTAAACCGGATGGTGGTGGAATGAATAATGGACCCGATCAAGATCCCATGGTTATGTTGTCCCCGTCCATCGTGGTCCATGGTCTACTTAGTCAGAGGAGGTAATCGACCCTACCTGACAGAAGGATCCTTGTCGGCAGCCATGAGTTGCTTCGTCTAAGGGGACCTTATAGACCTGGGATGAATGTTTGTCTAAGGGGATAAATTTGAATCAACCTTAGCTAACAGAGGGCTTCGTATCCTATTGATTCATATCTCAAGGATTTGATGCCACTAAGGAGCGTATTGACTCTAGCCATAATTGGTATTTTGTGGTGCCATTTGGCGGCAAAACCACTCGGTTCAGAGTGCCCCGAGTCATAACTGTTTATCTTGCGATGCCATTTGACAGCAAAATCTCCTGTCAGAGGACACGTAGGACGTCCTTATTGGTAGGAGATTATTTAAGAATGGATCCTAGTGATATTTTCGACTAGACATTAGTTCAATGTGAGCTGAAGTAAATTTTTATTTGTCCACCTCGGCAAACTGTTGTGGAAGGTGGATGGGTTTTACTTTAAGTGTTTAATGGTTGGATTTCAGTTCTAAATATCCTTAGGAATTTAGGATTTTTGGATTTTTGTGAATATTTGGGTGGAATTTGGAAAGCATTTGAAATGGACTCCTGTTGAGATTTTCGTTCAACACGGTCATCATCGAGATTTTTGGGGTCATTTAAAAATATTTATGTTTTCAATATTGTCAACCCTATCGACTTGCCGATAGGGATTAGGTTTCGTAGGCTTTATGTCTTTGTTAGTAAATTCTCTTAATTATAGGCCTTGAAGGCCTAATATGAATGTATATAATAAATATCCCAATCGACCTCGCGACCTTATATTTATTTGATGGTTCGAGTCGTGTCAACTGCTATCTACCCGTATAGAAGGATCGGCTCGAACTTGAATTCACTTACAAACTCATGCAGTATTCTTAGATGTCACGTGTGTACCAATAACATGCTTGCCGGGGCCCATGCGGGTGTTTGGGGGCATTTTATAATTATTTGTTGAACCTTGTCGACTCTTATTTACATGCTTAGGAGGATCAAGTTTAAATTTATTAACCTACATAGCATCCCTAGACGTCATGTGTGTTCTTACATCACACTCGTCAGGGGCCTATGCGGGTGTTTGGGGGTATTTTATAATTATTTATTGAACCTTGTCGATTTCTACTAATCTGCTTAAAAAGATTGGGTTCAAATTTATTGACCCGTGTAACATCTCTAGATATTATGTGTGTGCCGATAATACGCTCATCGGGGCCCATGTGGATTCTTGATTGTATATCCCTATTTAGTGTACTTTTGTATACAAACTACAGTGTATGTGTGGGGGGGTATTTTGAAAATATTCAACGGGTCTTTTATGATGGCTCATAGAAGTTCATTTTGTTGTAGTCTTTTTCAGTAGTTGCTCGTAGATAGTATGTAATGTTCATAGTGGGGCTCCAGCAGAAGCTCGTGGGAGCTTGTATCTGTCGTATTCTTCATATACTTTGTTGTGGTCTTTGGCTCATGTAGTACACTGCCACTGTTGCATATAGGTAGGTAGATGTATTCATTTACGGGCTGAAATTGATTACAGGATACTGCATTTACTGAAGTCTTTTTGTATCTACCAATGGGTGGCATATTATACGTACATCTATATTCGTAGAGAAATTGTATGTATTGCAGATCTCTTACTCTTGCTTGTAGAGGTTCAATGTATTTTGCATGATGCTGAATGATGGTTGACTACAAGAGCATTGCAATATTCACGGGCTCTTGCTACATAGTTTATATGTGATTGTATTCTTTACTAGTGTATTATCCTTGCCTGTACCTTTGCTTGTATGTTGAATTGTTGTTGATAATGGAGACCTCGCTACATTTATATGTATATCTTTTATGAATATCCCTATTACAACTATCTTTACTCATCAAGTTCATATTACTTGCTATTATGAGTGAGATATAAGGATTCTGTTCACCATAGGTCATCGCTCATAATTGTTCGTTGATGCTTGCATCTCAACCATTCTTACAATTTTTGGTATTCGTATAAAAAAATCATTATATTATTGCTTGCATGTCAACTTCTCTCATCCACACGGAGCTTGCATACGCATTCACTATGTATTGTTGGTTGTGAGTATAACGCCCGTCATAAATTTCTTATTCATGTTTATAAGATATCCATAGCATTGCTTGTATGCCACTTGATACCATCCATGGTCGAATTGTGAGTCAACAAGTATTGACGATGACCATATTGCATTGTATATGACGATTCATTTACTTTTGCTTGTGAATGAAGTGTTATGCGATCACGAGCCTTCTAACACTAATTGTATTTGTATTCACTATAATTCTTCCACATGGCCTTTTAGCAAATGGTCATGCATATTGAGAGTTTATTTTTGCTTGTGGGTGTCACACTAAGGTTTTCATTTAGTGGATCTTCAAAAATTTTCTTGGATGTCACACTAAGGTTTCATTTAGTGGATCTCCAAAAGTGTTCTTGGATGTCATACCAAGATTTTCATTTAGTGGATCTCCAAAAGTTTGCTTGGATATCACACTAAGGTTTTAATTTAGTGGATCTCCAAAAGTTTATCTCTGTGCCTTCATAGATTTTTAGATGCACTTGTAATCTTCAGTATAGTTGATATATTTGTTCTTAGTGAAGTAGAGATCCACGGGGTAGTGATAGAGTACTTTGTACTTAGGTCTCTAGAGCATCACTCTATAGATTGAAGGGATTTTCAAAGGGAAAGTTTTGAGAAAAAACCCTAAATTTCAAACCTTCTTAGAATCAATTGAAACTTCATATTTACCGTTCAAATTCTTTCCTTAATATTCCTTTTCAATTTTGAAAAGAAATTCCATATTTTCTCTAAACCCTAGAAAATTCTTTTCCAAAAGATTTGAGATTGAGAGGGATTCATATGAAAATAATCATACCGGAGTGTTTCACTCGTCGTCCTCTTCGATTTGACCTATAAGTTTCGCCGGAAGATCGTCGCCGGAACGCACGTCACCCCTTGCCCGACCGCCGAACCGTCCGCTCCCTCTCTCTCGTTTTCGGTAATTTCACGCGTGAATGGGGAGATGAGGGCTCAGTTATGCTATTAAGAGGAAATGGGGCTTGCTAATTACTCAAATACCCTCACTTAAATGAATTTGGCCTTAATACATATGAGGGGTAAAGTTGTCATTACGAAACTTCAATTAATTTTAACTACTAAAATAGGCTAAATTAGGTAAGGGTTATTTATATCAAAATGATCAGAATTTCGCGTATGATTTTCTAAAATTATTTTTGTTGAATTCCGTTAACGTTGAAAATGTTACTTAAAAATTCGTCGCGACGCTTTGAAAAGCGTGCGACGCCCTAAAATAGTATTTTCGGGTTTTACAATTCTCCCTCCCTTATAAAAATTTCGTCCTCGAAATTTAAGACTAACTTAGAAAAACATACCTTAGTAAAAAAGGTGAGGGTAGGTCTCCCTCATCTCTGACTCCTCCCAAGTGGCATTCTTCTCAGAACTGTGCTTCCAAAGCACATTAACAAAAGGAATCGCTCTGCTCCTCAACTGCTTAACTTCAAAGTCAAGAATCTTGTCTGGTTCGTTAACAAATGTCAAGTCAGGTTGAATGTCTACCACATCTATACTAATCCTTTGTGTCTCATCTGAAATATATTTCCTTAAGGAGGAAATATGAAACACATTATGTACTCCACTCATGTGTGCTGGTAGAATCAACCTGTAGGCCACCTTTCCAATCCTTTCTGAAATCTCAAAAGGACCTACAAATCTTGGACTCAGCTTTCCCACTTTACCAAATCTTTTTACTCCCTTCATTGGACTGACTTTAAGAAACACAAACTCTCCCACATCAAACTCAACTGGTCTGTGCTTGGCATCATAGTATTTCTTCTGTCTGTCTTGCACTGCCCTCAATCTATCTCTGATCAATCTGATCTTTTCTGTAGTATCATCAACCAGATCAGCACCAATTACCTTTCTTTTTCCTGTCTCAGTCCAATTTAAAGGTGCCATACACCTTCTCCCATATAAAGCCTTGTATGGAGCCATACCGATACTTGCTTGGAAACTGTTGTTATAGGCAAATTCAATTAAGGGTACATATGCCTCGCACTTACCACTAAAATTCAGAACACATAATCTGAGCAAATCTTCTAAGGTCTGGATTGTTCTTTCTGACTGCCCATCTGTTTGAGTGTGGAAAGTTGTGCTAAAGGTAAGTCTGGTACCCAAAGCTTCCTGAACTTTCTTCCAAAATCTGGAAGTAAATCTCCCATCTCTGTCTGACACTATAGTCTTCGGTACACCGTGCAATCTGACAATCTGATCAACATACAGACTTGCCAATTTTTCAACTGGATCAGACTGTTTGATAAGTATAAAGTGTGCAGACTTAGTCAACCTATCAATAATCACCCATAAAGTGTCACATCCTCTTCTGGATCTGGATAAACCAACCACAAAATCCATAGCAATGTCTTCCCATTTTCACTTTGGTAGGGGTAAGGGCTGTAGATATCCTCCTGGCTTCTGATGTTCAGCCTTAACCATCTGACATGAAATACATTTTGCCACTGTATCTGCTACACTTCTCTTCATTCCTGGCCACCAAAACACCTCCTTCAAATCTTGATACATCTTATTACTGTCTGGGTGAATGGTGTAACTGGAGTAGTGAGCTTCTGAAGAACTTCTTTCCCCAAATCATTCACATCTGGAATGCACAATCTGTCCTTATATCGAAGCAATCCTTCACCATCAAGTTCAAAATCTTCAATGTGACCCACACTAACCATATCCAGTATCTTCTTAAAATCTGCATCAAGTGGTAAAGCTTCTCGTACCCTTTCTGGAAAGGTTGACATAATTGTAGTCTGATTCAACCTTATAATTTCTGCATCATTGAGCCGAACCACTGAAATCTCCAACTTCTCCAAATCCCTTATCAACTCTTGCTGCTGTGTAATCATCCAGTTTGCACTACCTGAATTATTTCTGCTCAAAGCATCAGCAACCACATTTGCTTTGCTCGGATGATACTGAATATCCAACTCATAATCCTTTATGAGTTCTAGCCATCTCCTCTACCTTAGATTCAATTCCTTCTGAGTGAAGATATACTTCAAACTCTGGTGGTCAGTAAAAACTTCACACCGAACTCCGTACAAATAATGCCTCCAGATCTTCAAGGCAAAAACTACTGCTGCTAACTCCAGATCGTGGGTTGGGTAATTCCTCTCATGATTCTTCAATTGCCTAGAAGCATAGGCAATGACTCTCCCATTCTGCATCAGTACACAACCCAACCTTTTATGTGAGGCATCACTGTAAAGCTAAAACCCATCTGTCCTTGAGGGAATAGTCAGCACTGGAGCAGTTATCAAACACTGCTTCAACCTCTGAAAAGCTTCCTCACACTGAGCTGTCCATTCAAACTTCATTGCTTTCTGAGTCAATCTGGATAGAGGCATTGCTATCTGTGAAAATCCTTCAACAAATCTCCTGTAGTAGCCTGCCAATCCCAAATAGCTCCTAACATCAGTCACTGTAGCAGGTCTTGGCCAGTCTACTATTAGTTTGTACCTTATGCTGATCCACAAATATCTTCCCATCAGAAATCACATGCCCCAAAAATTTAACACTCTTCAACCAAAACTCGCATTTGGAGAACTTAGCATACAATTCATTATCTTTTAAGGTATACAATACTGACCTTAAATGATTTGCATGCATTCTTTCATCAGGGGAGTAAACAAGTATATCATCTATGAATACTATCACGAATAGATCTAAAGAAGGCTTAAAGATTCTATTCATGAGATCCATAAACACTGTAGGGGCATTTGTTAAGCCAAAAGGCATCATTGTAAACTCATAATGCCCATATCTGATACTGAAAGCAGTCTTTGCAATATCCTCCTCTCTAATCCTGAGCTGGTGATATCCTGACCTCAAATCAATCTTAGAAAACACGAAGCACCCTCCAACTGATCAAACAAATCAACTATCCTTGGGAGAGGATACTTGTTCTTTACTGTCAACTTATTCAGCTCTCTGTAGTCTATACAAAGCCTTAGGCTTCCATCCTTCTTCTTAACAAACAATACAGGAGCACCCCAAGGGGAGGTACTAGGCTGGATGAAACCCTTCTCAAGCAACTCTTGTAATTTCTCCTTCAACTCCTTAAGCTCCTTAATTGCCATTCTGTAAGGAGCCTTAGCAACAGGTTCAGCTCCTGCCACTAACTCAATAGAGAAACCTATTTCTCTACTTGGAGGTAAACTAGGTAGATCATCTGAAAACACTTCTGGGAATTCCTGAACAATTGGAATATCCTTCAGCTCTCTTTCTTCTTTCTTTTCCTCCTTAACATAGGCCAAGAAACCTTCACATCCTTTCTTTAACATCTGAAAAGCTTTCAAGGATGGCACAATCACTGCAGTTACTCCTCTATCTCCCTGAAATTTGAACTTCTCTTCTCCTGGCATACAAAACTTAACCTCTTTTTTGTTACAATCTATAGTCACGAAATGGCAAGATAACCAATCCATGCCTAAGATTGCATCAAACTCAAAAAGCGGTAAAATAATCAGATCAGCCTCAAAGTTCTTATCACGAATCCTCAAATTTACTTGACATCTCTACTTAGCTTCCAAATGAGTTCCATTAGGCATTAGAACTGATAGAGACTTCAACATAAAGGTAGGAAGCAAATTAGCAGATCTAACAAATTCTTCTGAAACAAAGGAGTATGACGCTCCAGTATCAAACAGAATTCTAACGGGTCTATCACACATAAGGATTGTCCATAAACATAAACAAGTGCAACATTCATTTACAAAATATATTATTCATTGATTGGTTCATTTCATTTTCATTTATTATCCATTCATATTCATAAAAGAAAATTCATTACAATTAATTAAATTACGCACATGTAACCACATCAGGAGACCCCTTAGCTTCTTGCTGGGACAATCCATAGACTCGTGGCTGAACATTCTGACGAGTCTGACCTTGAGAAGGCACAGAAGCAGTAGACTCCACAGCTCTTGGTCTACCTGCTGTCCTTTGAGTGTTGTTGTTTGACCTCACCTCTGTAGCAGATTTCTGACCCAAAAGAGGACAAGACTTCGCCATGTGCCCAGGCTGATGGCACCAGTAACAAGTATTAGTTCCTGAGAGGCACTCTCCCTTATGCGTTCTCCCACACTTACTTCACAAGGTAGCAGTTGAAGCACTGTTGTCAGAACCACTGGATCTGGGTTTCTTCCAAGTAGAAACCCCTGACTGAGAAGACTGAGTCATCTGGGAAGGCTTTGACCTGCCCTCTATCTTTCTCTTCTGAAAATCCCTTCTCTTTTGAGTTGCCAGCATGTCCATCTCAATCCTTCTGGCTCTTTCCATCAAAGTGGGATAATCCTCAATTCCAAAAGGCACAAGAGGCTACCTTATCATGTCCTTTAACCCATTCAGAAAACGGTTGCACTTCTCTTCAGCATTGGGTATCAGGTGTGGGGCATACCTGGATAATATTGTGAACTCTGCCTCATACTGAGAAATAGATCGGTCTCCCTGAACCAATCTGTTGAACTTATCCTGCATATGTCTCCTGGCTGTCGCAGGCACATACCAGTCTCTGAATGCCTTTACAAACTCTTCCCAGGAAACTTGGCTGCTTTGTCTTCCTCCAAAGGTTTCTTCTAATTGACTCCGCCACCACCTCTCAGCCTCGCCATCAAATGCATAAGCAGCCAGTGTAACACTCCTGTCCTCTGGGCAAGACATGCCCTCCAGTATCTTCTCAATCCGCATTAGCCAGTCCTCAGCCTCTATAGGTCCACCACTTGCGAACAGTGGAGGCTTCATATCTTGAAATGGTTTCAGGCTCTTATCCATAAGCCGACCTCCACTTCCACTGCCACTGGCCTGATTTTGGGAAGTCCTAATCATCTGAGTCATCACTTCCATCATCTGAGTGAATGACTCCATAGTGTTGTTCCTCTGAGGTTCAGCTACTTCTGGTAGCTCCCTCCCTTCTTCCATATTAATGCCATCAGTGGCATTCTACTCAGGATCCATACTCCTGAGATAAAACACATCAATCATAATTCACAAATAATCATAAAATTACACTTCCTAAACATTCTAAGACTCAATCAATCATCCTATAGGCTCTTTCATTGATCATTATTAAACCTTTGCTCTGATACCACTCTTGTCACGACCCGACCCGGCTAGCCCGAGTTAACGGGGCAGGAGCAAAAGGTCGTACGGAAAACTATAATAAAACATAAACAATTCTAATTAAAAACTTTAATTAGACAACATAATCATCATCCAATATAAGAAAGAACCACTAACAACAATAAATTCAGATTGTTCCAAATTGTTCAATTGTCTCAAGACCACTAAAAACTTTCAACACATCATTACATAAACACCACTTACTGTTCATAATCAGATACAAAGTCAAACTTAGACTTAAAACATAAAAACAAATGGAACCTTTCTTCCTCCTGAGGTCCCCTACGACGATAAGTGTAAGGTTGTCGTGCAGCCATTACTTCTCTCCTGAAAAATATTTCCAAACGAGGAATGAGCCAACGCTCAGCAAATAACATGTATTCATCTCAAATTCATGACTTAAATAAAAATAAAACATTTATTTCTTTTAAAAAAACTAAAAAAAATCAAACATTGCTAAGCATAAATTGTATAATCTTTTCATACAAGATTTCTATAATCATTTTCTTAAAGCTTTTCATTTTTATAAACGTTTCCTTTCATCAACTTTTCTTTTCATCATATCCTTTCATTTATATGCATCAAATACTTTAATCATAAAATATTCACCCGTCCTGGAAGCACCAATTTTCGTACTGATCAGGTACGTAGTCATATTTTTGGTCATTTCCTTTACCATTTGGCTCCGAAGAACCCCATTACCATTTGGCTTATACAAGCCCCATTACCATTTGGCTTTTGAAAGCCCCATTACCATTTGTTTGGTACTTCCGGATCAACATGCATATGCAAATGTAATAGATCTTATAGGGTTTAAATTATTCAGAAATTCATAAGTGTCCGTTCAATTCTTTTCATACATAAATATTTTCCAGGTTTATCTAGAATTCAAGTATGAGACAGTAAGCAATTATAAAATCATTCTTACGTACTAATACAAATCAAATTTAACATATAAAAATTGCATGGAAAAGAACATTTATAAGCTGAACATAGCTTGCTTAACATAAAAGAGAATTTAAATAATTTAGAGACATGAATCTGATTTAAATACAAGTACCTACCTCGCAAGTTTTGCAAGCAACCACTACAACGCACGACTTCACTTAGACACGCGTCGTCCGCCTCTTAACGTTTAAAACCTAATACTTTGCATAAATAAAAATGTCATCAATATTACATTAAAGTTTATCGAAACTTTTCATAAACTCAATCATTTATAATTAAAGGATCTTAAATTTTCTTATTCGTCACCCTAATATTTAATAATAATTAATAAAATTTTCGGATTTAAAATAATTCAAAATTACAAAAATGAAAATTTGTGTAAAAACCTTAAATTTCATTCTTTAAAAACATCCCTAAAGACATTTGGAACCACATTCGTGAAAGCATTTTCAAAGGGAAAGAGTTTTGAGAAAAACCCTAAATTTCAAACCTTCTTAGAATCAATTGAAACTTCATATTTACCGTTCAAATTCTTTCCTTAATATTCCCTATCAATTTTGTAAAGAAATTTCATATTTTCTCTAAACCCTAGAAAATTCTTTTCCAAAAGATTTGAGATTGAGAGGGATTCATATGAAAATAATCATACCGGAGTGTTTCTCTCGTCTCTCTCTTCGATTTGACCTATAAGTTTCGCCGGAAGATCGTCGCCGGAACGCACGTCGCCCCTTGCCCGACCGTTGGACCGTCCGCCCCCTCTCTCTCGTTTTCGGTAATTTCACGTGTGAATGGGGAGATGAGGGCTCGGTTATGCTATTAAGAGAAAATGGGGCTTGCTAATTACTCAAATACCCTCACTTAAATGAATTTGGCCTTAATACATATGAGGGGTAAAGTTGTCATTACGAAACTTCGATTAATTTTAACTCCTAAAATAAGCTAAATTAGGTAAGGGTTATTTATATCAAAATGATCAGAATTTCGCGTAGGATTTTCTAAAATTATTTTTGTTGAATTCCGTTAACGTTGAAAATCTTACTTAAAAATTCGTCGCGGCGCTTTGAAAAGCGTGCGACGCCCTAAAATAGTATTTTCGGGTTTTACGGAGAGGTTGTGATGCAAGTCCTGTAGAATGGTATCACGATCACCTAGGTATTCATCGACTTCTTGGACGCTGGAAGTGCCTGAACATAAGTTAGTATGTTTGGTGGTGGAATGTCGTAGATGGCTTCATAAGGTATCATTTTTGTGGAGGAATGAACTGAGGTGTTATAGATAAACTTAGCCCAGGGAAGCCATTCGAGCCATTTCCGTGGTTGGTCACCTGCAAAACACTGCAAATATTGTTCTAATATTCGATTTCGTACCTCATTTTGGCAGTTAAATTGGGTGTGATAACTTAAACTCATGCAAAGCTTAGATCCCTGCAATTGGAATAGTGCTCACCAAAAAGAGCTGATAAACACCTTATCTCTATCACTAACAATGGATGCTGGAATGCCATGGAGACAAACCGCATCTGTAGTGAATGGGTGTTTCAAGGCAACGAAATAACTATACTTTATTAATTGATTGATGATGACCATGGTGACTATATATTCATTAGATGGTGGCAATCCTTCAATAAAATTCATGGAGACATTAGTCCACTCTTGAGTAGACATGGACAGTGGTTGAAGTAATATGGCAGGCTTCATACAATTAGCTTTGTATAGTTGACATGTATCACATTGTTGTAGAAATTCTTTCACTAACCGACGTATAATGGACCAAAAGTTGTGCTTAATGCGAGAAAGTGTTTTATGAAACCCAAATTGTCCGTTGGTTGGGGAAGAATGACAGTCGGTGATTATTTTTTGAATTAAGGTTGATGTTGGGCATAAGTAAACTTTTTTTTTTCTAAACATACTCCATCTCGTCGGATCTGCTGATGGCCTGAATAGATTTTGGTTAAATCCTTAGTATTGGTCACCAATCAGCATGTGGCATTGATATTGATAAGAATTGAATTTCAGTAACTTGTGATAGAGAATGTACACATTGATTTTTGGCCCCCTTTTTATACTCAATTTCATAGTCATAATCAAGTATCTTTGAAGGCCATCGAGTTTGCACTAGGGTAGTGATTTGTTGTTCGAGCAAGTATTTGAGACTCTTTTAATCGGTGTGAATGGTAAATAGTTTTCCGAGCAAATACGGACGCCATTTTTTACTGGATTTGACGATAGCCAACATTTCCATCTCGTGTGTATAATGCCAAGGCTGACCCTTTTAAGCCTCAATAAAATAAGCCACTGGCCATTTGTTTTGGGATAGGATGACACCAATTTCAAATCCACTGTCATCACATTCAATTACAAATCGTTGAAAGCAATTGGGAAGACAAAGAACTGGAGGTGATGTCCAGGCCACTTTTAATTATTGAAAGGTGATGTTGGAGGCCTCTGTCCATTTAAATCCTTCCCTGATCAAGAGTTTAGTTAGAGGAGCTACTATGCTTCCAAAATGATGAATGGATTTTCGGTAGTAACCTGCTAACCCAAGGAATTCCCATATTCCCTTCACGGTTGTTGGTGTTGGCCATTCAAGGATGGCTTGAATTTTGGTTCGATCAACGACCAATCCTTGTTTTGAAATAATATGACCTAAGTAGTTAATCTGTGAAAGTCCAAACTTACATTTTGATTCCTTTGCATGGGCTCCGAAAATTCGTCCCTGGTCTCTGCCCGCTGATTGATTTTCTTTTTCAGGGGAGTTTTAACGGAATAAGTTCCGGGGTAAATTTTGGAAGGCATATGAGTTTGTAGATAAGACATTACCCAGAGATTTCGCCCTCATTTTGCAAGCATTTTATGATCTAAGTTTTGGTTTCCTATAGGTGCAAGCCCCTATAGTTAATTACCCCTCCCGATAACGAGAGACAACTTTCTATTAAGGCTAGTCGTCGATTAGATATGTAGAGATACGTGTTATCTGGCATGTAATAGCAGCATAGGTTTGGATTTGGGAATTGGGTTTGAAATTGGGCATTTGGAAAGATTTGATATTTAAAATAGGAAATTTCACCATCATGCACTTAAAGCGGATGGTGGGGGAAAGGATGATGGACCCGATCAAGATCCCATGGTTCCGTCGTCCCGGGCCATCGTGGACCCTGGTCTACTTAGTCAGAGGAGGTAGTCGACCCAACCTGACAGAAGGATCCTTGTCGGCAGCCATGAGTTGCTTCGTCCAAAGGTACCTTGTAGACCTAGGGTGAATGCTTGTCTAAGGGAACAAATTTGAATTCACCTTAGTTAACATATGGCTTTACACGCTATCGATCATATCCTATTGATTCATATCTCAAGGATTTTATGTCAATAAGGAGTGTATTGGATATGGTCATAACCGGTATTTTGTGGTACTATTTGACGGCAAAACCACTAGGTTCAGAGGGCCCCGGGTCATAACCGTTTATCCTGCAATGTCATTTGTTGACAAAACCGCCAGTTAGAGGACACGTACCACGTCCTTGCTGACAGGAGATTGTTTGAGAATGGATCATAGTTATATTTTCAACTAGGCGTCAACTTTGTGTGAGTTGAAAGAATTTTCAATTTGTCCACCTCGACAAACTATT
Organism: Dendrobium catenatum; assembly: GCF_001605985.2. Lineage (NCBI taxonomy): Eukaryota > Viridiplantae > Streptophyta > Magnoliopsida > Asparagales > Orchidaceae > Dendrobium > Dendrobium catenatum. The sequence continues at coordinate 76,975 of NW_021319220.1, forward strand.
GCGGATGGTGGATGGATTTTGTGCTTTAAGTATTTGATGGCTTGATTTCAATTTTAAATATTTTGGATATTTAGAGTGGCATTTTGAAATATTTGGAATGGACCCCTCCGGTTGAGATCTTCGTTCAACACGGCCATCATCGGGGTGCCTTGGATCATTTCCATTTTTGGATTGAACCTTGTCAACTCTGCCAATTTGCTGATAGAGGATCGGGTTCGTCATAAAGGATTTGTGCCTTTATTAGTGAATTCTTATTGTTATAAACCTTGAAGGTCTAATATGAATGTATTAAAATAAATATATCGGTTGCCGCAATCGTATATTTGTTTGATGGTTCAAATCCTGTTGACTCCTATTGATCCGCATAGAAGGATCGGGTTCGAATTTGAATTCACTTATTGACCCGCGCAACATCCCTAGACGTCACATGTGCACCAATAACACGCTCGTCGGGGCCCATAAGGGTGTTGTGATTGAACTTACCCCTTTTGTGTATCTATGTGCATACAAATTATGGTGCATGTACGAAGGTATTTTTTTGGATATTTGGCAGATGTCATACAGATCTCCTATAATAGCTTGTAAGAACCTATGCTCGTCGTAGTCCTATATTTGCCCGTGGATGATGTGTTAGAAGCACGGTTATCTTTCATCAGGAAGCTTGCAAGCCTCAATAATCTTATCCAACTCAATGTTCGGAACCTAATTGAATTGAGATTCATTCATTTCATAATAATTTGATCTGACGTTCTCTTCCCAAAACTCGAATAGTAATTAGTAGATGACTCTTTGATTATGCTGTTATCATCATTTTCTGCTGTTGACTTTAATAAAGAATTAATCATTTTAACCTTATATGATTGCATTCTCACTAATGCCCTATACTTTGAAATCAGTGGCTGTTGCCTTGAAAACATTCCTTTTCAGGATCTATAATATTATGGATTTCTACAAGATGTAGCCTCCCTAGTTAAGTAGTTGACCTCTAAGATAAGTTGAGGTATCTGGATGCTCTTGTCGTTCCTGACTTCTTTACTAAGAACAATAGTCTGATCATAAGGTATTGAAGGAATTTATATTTTCTTGAAGGAACTTTAGAACATTAGGAAGTTTAGTTCGAATTTGCTCAAACATCTTTTCCATTCTTACAAGAGGTGTCCATCTCATGGAGGATTTTGTCCGAGCATGTACTTGTACTCCTTGGTTGAATAGTGTCGGTAGAGGCGGTACCATAGCACTATCAATGTGCATGATATATTGTGTCGTAATGCCAAACTTCAAAGATAATTTGTATTTCCACGGCCTATAGATGTTAGAGATATTTTCTCTCAAACAAAAGGCAAAGAAGAAACTTTGAAACACCAAGAGGTGTAGTTCGAATTTGCTCGAACATCTCTTCCATTCTTGTAGGACGTGCCCTTCTCGTGGGAGGATTCTCTCCGAAGAGTTAGCTGATGCTCGTATTTATCATGTGCCCTTGTATGCTTTTGTGTCCACAGGGGTCTCCCACAATGTACCCATTGCTGTTATCCGCAAATGGGTTGTATTATCCGTCCTTGCTTACAAGGAATGATAAAGTTCACTACAATCTCCCGGACATATTTGTTGAAGAGCCTATTATACTTGCATCACACCCACCTTTCACCAATCTCAGGTGGTAATTAATTGTACTTGTTTGCAGGGGATTGGTCGTATTCAGTACAATCTATTGGAAGTGTTTGTAGAAGAGCCATTTGTACCAGTATCATATCCACCTTTCACCAATCTCAGCTGGCATGATAATTGTATTGTATTTTGTAGGGACTGGTCTTTCACTATCAAATGTAGTATTGCCATTTCAATCTACAAGCAATGTTGTAAGGATTGTTGTAGGAGTCCTTCATTATTGCATATAAAAGACCTTTATATTCTTTACAGTGGATTGATATTATTTGGACTTGATTGAATTTTTTTTTGGACTTGATTGAATATCGTTATTCATATGCATTGAAATGATTATTGCATTCATATATTGGCCCTCATTAATACAGGTAGGAGATACTCGTATACTCTGCGGTTGACTACTATTACTTGCAAGTACAACACTTTTGACCTCGTGGAGACTGTTGTGGAAGTCTGTTGAATTCATCAGCATTATTTATTACGTACATTGTCATATGTATTCGTAGGTTTCGATGATTGATGTTTGCTTGCGATTGTTTAGATGCTGTGAATTGACTACTGTTTATTGCTTGTATGTATCGAGGTCCTATTCGTCACGAGTCCCCTGCTTGTTTGCCTGTATTTGTTTGAATGCATTAAATTATTATTTGACATTTGAATTTTGATCTTGATTGTGCATTTTAGGATTTTAAGGTTCAATTTCTTGTAGTTCAGTTCAAGCCCAAGTCCTATGTTGTTCGTACAAGTCCTCTGCACATTTAGTTCAGGTTCTATGCATTCATGTCCAAGTACAGGTCCTTTGTGTTGTTGCCCAAGTGCGGTCTTCTTATTGTTCAAGCTGTGTGTACTTCAGTGAAAATTTCGGCAGCATCCCGGCATATCCCCCGTTTGAGGGAAATGTAAGGGAGCTGGGCCTTTCCCCCACGCTACTCGAGCGTGTATGGTAGGTGTCCTTAGACACCGCGATCGTATATCTTTTCATCCCACCACACTACAAGAGCGTGTATGGGGCCTTCAATAGTACCGTACGAGAACACTGTGGCTCTCCACACCACGCTACAAGAGCGTGGATAGGGCTTACCCACCTCGCCATATGCGTCGCACCGGGCTCCCTCCTACCATGCTACGAGAGCGCTTATAGGTGGTTCTCCGATTCGCCACAAACGTCGAGAATGGGATTTTAGAACGTTATACCTTTTGTATTCGTCAACGGTGCTGATGTCTAGGTCAAGGATTGTCCCCACCACGCTACAAGAGCGTGTATAGGGCTTACCCGCCTCATCATACTTGTCGCAGCGAATTTTTCCCCACCGTGCTACAAGAGCATGTATAGGGGGTCCACCGACGTGTAAAGCGCGTCGAGGACAGGATTTGAGACTTTATACCTTGCAGGAGTCGTCGTCGACTGTCAGCGGTGTCGACTCGTGTCTCGAGGCAAGAGGGTCCTCTTCTTATTTCTTTTTTTGAATTAATTATAATCAACATTAATTAATTATAATTAATTAACAAATTATTTTTAATTAATTACTTATAATTAATTATAATTAATTAAAAATTATCAAAATTAATTTTATGGGATTAGGCCGAGTAGGCGGGCGATAGGGAGAAAGTACCTTCTCAGCGAGCACAGCTCCCATTGTTGCCTCTGATCAAAATGTTGTGGCCTCCGATCCCACAGAAAGGGAAGGTCGTCGAAGGGCGAAGTCGAACGACACAATGAAGCTGAAGAAGCGGGCGTAGGGAGAAAGGACCTTCGTAGCGAGTGAGCTCCCATCCCTTCTTCCGATCAAAGTGTCGTAACTTCTGCTCCAGTGGGAGGGGAAATTGCAAAAGGAGCGAAGTCGAGCAACCACGAAGGGCGCACACGAGAAAGAGATCGAGAGAGATAGCGAGCATGATAGCCAGCGAGAGGCTAAAGGCCTCGTTTCCTCCCATTTTAACGACACAAGCCTATCGTGGGAGCCATTTCTTCGACGTGTGAGAGTAAGGCGAGATGCGACTCGTTCGTGGCCGGACGTCCTCACAGGTATGTGATTTTATTATTATTTTTTGTTTCAGTATCACAAGTCAACTCTTTGCAAACAAACTGTTAGTTGATAAGATTGTTAAAAATATTCGAAGATGTGACAAATGATATTCCCAAGACTATGTGTACACTAGGATATCATCAAAGAATGCCAAAATTAGTTTTCTAAGATAGGGATGGAAGAGATCATTCATGAGACTCTGGAAGGTTGTCAGTGCTTTGGTGAGGCCAAACGACATCACAACAAACTCATAATGCCCTCTTGGATTCAAAAGAGGGGTTCAAAATGCTCTTTTTTCAATGTCTTCGTCTTTTACTCGAATATGGTGATATCCAACACAGAGATCCAACTTGGAGAAAAAATTGGCTCCATAAAGTTCATTTCGAAGCTCATCGATTATTTGAAGCTCAATAATTTATCTTTGACCATTATATTATTCAAAGCTCGATAATTTATGCAAAATCGCCACTTGTTGTCGGCCTTCTTAATCAAGAGGACTGATGAGGAGAATGGACTATTTTTGGACTAGATCAAACCAGATCGCAAAAGCTCCTTCACCATCATTTCTATTTTAATTTTATAGTAGCATCGATACCAGTATGGGGCACACAGTCATTGTTCCCTTGTTTGGCTGCTATGGAATATGATGGACATGTGATCATTTTGGAGGTAAGCCAGTGGGTGGTTTGAAGACTTGGGAGAATTCAGCAAGCAGGTGTCCCAAGTCTTGTGAATACGAGTTTGGCTGGAGACTATAATATGAGGGGATGATTTGGAAAATAAAGCCAAACCCTTGCAGGCAATTGGGTTCTTTGTTTGCCAAAGTTTCAACACATGAATGCTTTAATTCTCGGAAGGAATGGGAAACCTCTCCAACTTTAAAAGTCATGGTCAGTTGCTTGTAGTCCATCTCGATAGGTCCTGAAGTTTGAAGCCATTTGAACGCCCAAAACTAGTTGGCAGGCTGCCACAGGAAGAACATAATTGTCCGCTATTACAGAATATCCTTGGATGTTGATGGTGCGTGCTTAACATTGCCTGACACATTCTATTTTTTCTCTGTTGTCCATTATTACTTGAAATTTTCTTAACATGATTTTTTTTTTCCTGAAGCACAGGTAACCTGTGCTCAGTAACAATGGCTTGATCGATGAAGTTGTGAGTACTACTGTTGTCGATCAACACTGATATTCCTATTTTTTCAGCTTTCCTAGGACACGTATTGTTTAAGGATGATTCATTCCTGCAATCACATGCAAGGAAATTTCAGATAGTTCTTCTTGAATTTTGGGTTCTTATTGAGAGAGTTATTGTCATTAGGACTTGAAGGCATCAAATCTTCGATTATGAAGAGTTTTGGATCCGATGGAAGTATATAAGAGTGGTATTTTGACTTGCATTCACCCATTGCGTAGGTGGACGGCCTAATACCCTGACGGTCGGGTTGGGGATGGTCGTCTTTGGTATCACGGAAGTAGGCTGGAAGTAAATTGGTTGGCTTTGTTTCTTTTGTAATTGGTTTTGTTCCTCAATTAGTTGAGCAACTCCTATGGTATCTGCCAAGGTCTTGGGTTGCTTAATTTTTACATCCAGGTTGATGTAAGGCCGGCAACAAAACAACTAATGAGAAAATTTTCAGGTAGTCAGTCAACGCGATAAGAAAGCTTTGTGAAGGCCTCTTTATAAGCTGTGTTGCGGACTAGAATATACGCGGCGATAGAGTTAGAATACTACGTCTTAGCGTTGCACGAATATCCAGTTCACACACAGAGAACACAGGATTTTTTACGTGGAAAACCCTAAAAAGGGGAAAAACCACGGGGCCTAGCCCAGTTGAAAAGGTTTCATTAGAACTTGAGTTGGTTACAATGGGCTGACTCGCTTATGTGAGCGATTAGATTATAAGTAACAATTGTACAATAGAAGTCAGGATGTTAGGTAATGGTTTGGCAGGACTTCGAGCCTTAGATGATGATCTGGAAGAACTTCGGGACTTAAATGAAGCTCTGGCAAAGGTGAGAGTCTTCAACGGTGGCCTGGCAAAGATGAGAGCTTCAAGTGAAGGACTGGCGGAGCGTAGAGCGTCAGGTAGTGATTCAGCGGAGCGATGGTGTTAGGCGGTAGTCCGGTGGAGCACAGGGCGTTGGGTGGTGGTCCGGCGGAGTGATGGCGTTAGGTAATGGTCCGATGGAGCACAGGGCGTCATGTGGTGGTCCAGCGGAGTGACGGCGTTAGGCGGTGATCCGGTGGAGCACAGCGTCAGGTGGTGGTACGGAGGAGTGATGGCGTTAGCGGTGATCCGATGGAGCACAGGGCGTTAGCTGGTTGTCCGGCGGTGTGACGGCATTAGACGGTGGTCCGGTGGAGCACAGGGCGTCAGGTGGTGGTCTGGCGGAGTGACGGCGTTAGACGGTGGTCCGGTGGAGCACAGGGCGTCAGGTGGTGGTCCGGCGGAACTTCGGCGGTGGTCCGGCGAAACTCTGGCGGTGGTCGAGGAGGCTAGGAAGCAAGAGCGATCTCCGATCTCTCTCTTTTTTCCTTAGGCTCAGGAGTTCTTTTTCAAGAGGAGAGGGAGCTCTATTTATAGATTTTGAGAATGCATGGCCTGTAAATAGGTGGAGGATCAAGGGTTAGTTGGGAGTGGTTGAATGGATGGTCGATCTTGAATCCCTTGATCATGAATTGTTCGATGGACTTTTGAATGTCGTAGTGATGTCGGAATTCAGTGATCTTGGGCTCGTTGGATTCGTCTCGTCGAGTCGCTCGATTCGACTATATGTTTGTTATGTTTGGAAGCCGTTTGGTAGTCCGAATTGTGGTTTGAACTTTCCAACAGCGCTTTGGATCCTTTATTTGGATCCATTTGGGCTCGGATTGGGTCGAATTTGGTGTCGTTGGGTTCGTATTTTCGAGACACTCAGTTCGACTGTAAGTTTACTGAAATCGAAGTTCAGATGCTCCTGATTTGATTTCGGAAGTTTCCAACTTGATTTTGCTTTGAGATTAGTGCCCGATCAAGATAATTTTTGTACGATGTATCAGTTGCCCCCCTATTTTCGGATGTCGAATCTCTAGAATTACAAAAATATGCATTGTAGTCGGCGAAAATTTGTTCACGTGACTTGAATGTAGTCCGATCGTGGGTGTAGAGTTCCCGAAACACTTTAAAAGTGTCAAAATTGAGTCCGGAACGTTGAAAAAACGGTTTCGGGGATCCCAAAAATGTCCGATTTGACCTTTTCGGGACCAAAATTGGGCCAAAATATATTATGTAACTTATAGTTTAAATAATAAACTATGTATAATAATATCAACTCTTCCTTAGTGGATGAGTGGTAAACCTTTTGCCATCCATGCCCAAGGTCTTGGGTTCGAATCCAGGGGAATGCATGGATTTTTTGTGGTGATGATATGGCAGCGACATGCGGATCGATGACGTAGCACCCATAACCTGTTGGGTCGTGGCTGACGTGGCCACGACACATATCGTGGTTGACGTGGCACCCATGACCTGTTGGGTCATGGCTGATGTGGCCACGACATGCAGGATCGTGGGTGACATGGCCACGACACGCAGATCGTGGCTGACGTGTCATAAATGATCTATTGGGTCATGGCTAATGTGGCAGTGCCATGCAGGACGGATCGATGACGTGGCAATGCTACATATGAAGATCAATGACATGGCGCCCATTTGCATGGTGGATTGATGACGTGGCGCTGACGTGGCACCCTTCTTTTTTTTGCTCTCTTCTTATAAATAGACCCCCCTAGGCCTTTTCCTTGTACCTTCTCCTTCTCCTCTCTTCTCTCATTAGAGACCTCTGCCCCTTGGGCAATTGATATCCATTGTCTAACAGCAGGACCCCTCTTTGTGAGAAAGAGTCTTCTCCCTCTCCTCTCTTCTTTCAGTAGAGGCCTTCTCTGCCCCTTGGACAATTGGTATCCATTATCTAACAGCAGGGTCCCTCTTTGCGAGAAAGAGTCTTCTCCCTCTCCCTTCAGCGCTCTTGCTATACGGAAGATTTCCCTCGCCCTTGGTCAATCGGTATCCATTGTTCAACAGCAGGGCCCGTCCCTATACTGGAGTAATGTCGGGCGACCACTTTCCTTTGAGAGATTCTGCAGTCAGGAAAAATCTTGCCATTCTGCCGAACGGCGGGCGGAGGCCTGACAAAGGAGCAAGGGCAGATGATCTGGCATCCACCGTCACTAGTGATACTCTGATGATTTTTCACAAGAAGTTCCACTTTTCAAATGAATTGGTGGCGGTGGTCCCTAAGAGGTCTGATCGGGCTGGCACTCCTCCTTCCGGGTACTTGACCATCTGTGAGGCCCATTTGCGATCAGGGTTGCGCTTTTCACCTCCTGCTGAGTTGATCGAGATTCTGATGCATTGTGGGATGTCTCTATCCCAATTTACGTACAGAGGCATTTTGGTGACGATCGGGTTTATAGCACTTTTCAGAGATTGAGGGGCCGTTCTGACACATGAGCGTCTTTCCCGGATGGGCCGATTTACCAGCGACGCACAGGGGCGTGTTACTTTCAGATCCAAATGGTTGGACATGCGTACTCGGGATCCTGCAAAGAGTTGGGTCAGTGCATTTTTCTTCGTGAAAAATGATTGGGGCCTGACGGAGAATTGGGGGAGATTGAGGGACCTGCCTGTCCCTTTGCATGTCGGAGAGGAAGATATCAAGAGGATTCTTAAGGTCTCTGACATCGAGCATCTTCTATATGAGGTTCGTTATTTGAATAAATACATAGAAGAAGAGTTTCTATTCAGGGTTGGGCTATCATTCCACGCCGGGAGATCAGATGCAAGGATGCTAAAACCGACTTCCAAGATCCCCGAAGTTCCTGCCGCAGCCACCAAGAGGCAGGAGAAAGGTGAAGATCCCCAAGCTTTGTTGAAGAAGAAAAAGTTGGAGGGGGTTGCTATGAGCAAGGATGCACCTGTCTCTTCTCCTACCAAGATTCGTATTCCTGAGGATGTTTTGAGTTATCAATGCATTGGGCATCGCAAAGCTAATGACTTGGTACGCAACCTTCCCCTGATACTTTTTATTTCATTTTCTTTTAAGACGACCTCTAATATGTTTTTCTTTCTTATTTTAGTTGTCGCAACGTACGGAGCTTGAGGTCGAACTTACTAAAGCTTTGAACCATTTGAACGACGAATGGCCAAAAAGGTGAAGCTGTTGGAGGAAGAATTGTGCGGGTGCAGGACTGAGTTGGCAAATATGGTGTACTCTGCTTCCCTTCAGAATCAAGACAGATCGGCTTCTGATCGACCTAGTGGAGGCACAGTCGACGATCACTCAGCTCTCGAAAGATCAGAAATCTTCTACAGAGAAGATAGCAGTGCTTGAAGTTGAGAATAAGAGGTCTCAGACTCTTATTGCTGAGGAGGCCGTTCTAACCGGCCTTGAATCTTCGAGAGTCATTGAAGATTTCAAGAAGTCTGTAGCCTTCAAGATCGTCATCCAGGATCACGTTCAGGAGGCCCGTGATCACATTTATGAAGTAGAGGTGAAGGCTTTAGAGAAGCAGTACATTGAGGAAGGATTCATTCAAGGCTTCTTGAAGGGGTTCGTCTGGTGCAGCGAAAAACCGGAGTTGAGGTTGAGGGGCTGACACCTAGTCAGGCCTCAGATGACTTTTCCTCAGACTCTGATGGCGACGTGATAGAGAGCGAACTGCAGAAGGCCTTTGCCTTAGAGGTTGATGATGAGATAGTGGAGATAGAGTAGATCTTTGTCAGCTATACTACTTTATCTTTCTTAGTATCTTTTTTATTTTCATTTGTATTAGGCGTTTGTGTTGACATGTGTGATGTCTACTTTGATTTAGTAGTGGATTACTGATGTATTTATTAGTGAAGATTATTTCAGTGTTCTTATTTCAACTTGAGTGAAAATTTTTCTTTATGCTTTTTTAAGGTACTCCACCTGTCTGAGGCTTTTAATAAATGCGCTCCAACTTGTGTGGATAATTTTAGAAGAATCCTTTAAGGATATAAGGTATATCCGAGGCTGTTTTGTTAGAGCCTTTGCTCGATGATGTTAACCTGCATGGAAGAGGTCGAGAGAATCCACCAAGGATGTGAGACCTATCTGAGATTGTATGTCAGAGCATTTGCTCAACGACGTTAACCTGTGTGGAAGAGGTTGAGAGAATCCATCAATGATGTAGGACCTATCCGAGGTTGTATGCCAGAGCTCTGCTCAATGACGTTAACCTGTGAGAAAGAGGTCGGGAGAATCCACCAGGGATGTAGGATCTATCCGAGGTTGTTTGTTAGAGCTCCGCTCGATGACGTTAACATGTGTGGAAGATGTCGGAAGAATCCACCAAGGATGTAGGACCTATCCGAGGTTGTTTTGTCAGAGCTCTGCTTGATGACGTTAACCTGTGAGGAAGAGGGCAGGAGAATCTACCAAGGATGTAGGACCTATCCGAGGTTGTATGCCAGAGCTCTGCTCAATGACATTAACCTGTGAGGAAGAGGTCAAGAGAATCCACCAAGGATGTAGGACATATCCGAGGTTGTTTGTCAGAGCTCTGCTCGATGACGTTAACCTGTGTGGAAGAGGTCGGGAGAATCCACCAAGGATGTAGGACATATCCGAGCTTGTTTTGTCAGATCTCTGCTCGATAACGTTAACCTGTGTGGAAGAGGTCGGGAGAATCCACCAAGGATGTAGGACCTATCCGATGTTGTATGCCAGAGCTCTGCTCAATGACGTTAACCTGTGAGAAAGAGGTCGGGAGAATCCACCAAGGATGTAGGATCTATCCGAGGTTGTTTGTCATAGCTCTGCACGATGACGTTAACCTGTGTGGAAGAGGTCGAGAGAATCCACCAAGGATGTAACACCTATCCGAGGTTATTTGTCAGAGCTCGCTCGATGACGTTAACCTGTGTGGAAGAGGTCGAGAGAATCCACCAAGGATGTAGGACCTATCCGAGATTGTTTTCGAGAGCTTTGCTCGATGACGTTAACCTGTGTGGAAGAGGTCAGATCGGACCTCTCCGTGGCCGATCATCTTGTGATTGAGATGCAATAAAGATTGCTTACTTCTCAAATCAAGGGTTTCAGGATTGAAACTCACAGCTTGCATGAATATATCAACATGATTTTACTTGAAGAATACGATAATTCAACTCAACGAAGGAATATATTTTTACTATATCAAACAAAGACATACTTCCCTAAGATAACTTAGGGCTGAAGAAGTTACAAACACCATAAACAAATAAGAGTCAAATGACGTTCACTACTGAAGATAAAAAACACACAATACTGAAGACATAACACATAAACAAGTAGCACTATTGTGCTCTACTGATAGTACTTGCGGAGATTGTTAACATTCCAAGTTCGAGGGAGCATATTTCCTTCAGCATCCTTCAATTTAAAAGTATCAGGCTTCGCCATAGCTGCTACCAAGTATGGACCCTCCCAAAGGGAGGAGAGTTTATTGCATTGAGGGTCTTTTCCTGCTGCCTCGATGCAGCATAGAATAAGATCTCCAATTGATATACGCTGTGGTTTCATTCTTCTGTTATAGTGTCAGGCAACTCTCTGGTGGTAGGTAGCAACCTTAAGCATCACCTCGTCTCTTGCTTCTGGAAGGAGGTATAGGTTGTGCCTGAACTTTTCGTCGTTGGCGTTGAAGTCAAAAGTTTGAACTCTTTGACTTGGGACTCCAATGTCGACGGGAATGATAGCCTTCGTGCCAAAGCAAAGGTTATATGGCATTTCTCCTGTTGGAGTCCTTGCCATAGTACGATAGGCCCAAAGGACATTTGGGAGCTCATCAGCCCATTGCCCCCAGTCTTATCCAGCTGTGTCCTCAATCCTCTCAGAATGGTTTGATTAGTGACCTCCGTTTGTCCACTAGTCTGAGGATAGGCCACAGCCATGTGCACTAGTTGAATGTGGAGATCTTTACAAAATGTGGTGAAGACCCTTCCGGTGAACTGTGTTCCGTTATCGGTGATAACTTTCGCTGGAATGTCATAGCGACATATTATGTTCTTCCATAAGAACTGTTTGGCATTTGTTTCAGTGATCTTTGCCAGAGGTTCTGCTTCTACCCACTTTGTAAAATAGTCCACAGTCAAGATGATGAACTTCCGTTGTCCCGTGGCTATAAGAAAGGGTCCTAATATGTCAATCCCCCACTGGGCGAAAGGCCAGGGACTCTATAATGTTGAGATCTCTATGGCAGGTAGATAGGTGAGGTTGGCATGTAACTGGCAACTGTTATATTTTCGCACGAGCTCTAGTGCGTCCTGCTTTATCGTTGGCCAGTAAAATCCTTGCCTCAGAATTTTTTGCGCTAATGATCTTCCACCCAGGTGTTCTCCACAAATGCCTAAATGTACTTCTCGGAGTGCATAATTTAACTCTGAAGAAGGAAGGCACTTGAGATAGGGTCCCGAGAAGGCTCATTTGTATAACTCTCCATTGACAATGGTAAACTTTATTGCCTGCCTCCGAAGTCGTGTTGCTATCGTCGGGTCTTCAGGAAGAACACCTTCTTGTAAGAAAGCTAGAATGGGATCGATCTAGGATATCTCCCTCAACTCATCAATCGATTGTATTATCCATGGACCTGGAATACTCGGGAAGTGAATTTCTTCGATATATATTTTTTTAAAAGTGTCACCGGTTGTGGAGGTAGCTAGCTTGGAAAGGGCGTCTGCTCGTGCGTTTTACTCTCGTAGAATATGGATGATCTCATATTTATTTATACTGGCTAGGAGTAGCTTTACTTCGTTGCAATATAGGGCCAGTTGACAGTTGTGGATGTCAAACTCTCCTTCGAACTGTGAGGCGATTAACTGTGAATCAGTATAGATCACCAGGTTTTGCACTTCACAGTCGATTGTTATGTTGTTTGTTGCAGGGAATTTGAATTAGAGTCCGTATTCGAGAGCAACTTGTCGTGGCGAAATTAGCAGAACTCCTGCCCCGGCGCCAGAAACTCTAGAGGCTCCATCAACATACAACGTCCAGCCTGGTGGAGAGGGAGAAGCACTTGGTTGCTTTTCAGACACGAGATGGTGCATTCTACTACAAAATCTGCAAGTGCTTGTGATTTTATATCGGGCCTAGGCAGATAGTGAATGTCTAACTCTCCCAGTTCTACAGACCACTTGATGAGTCTGCCAGAGGCTTCTGGCTTTTGTAGAATATTTCTTAGCGGCAAATCCGTGTAGACTCCGATTGTATGTGCTTGAAAGTAAGGGCGTAGTTTTCTGGCTGAGTATACTAACGCTAAAGCTGTCTTATCTGCCGAGGGATAACGTCCTTCTGTTTTGGATAAGATCTTACTGACATAATAGATAGGACGTTGTATAGTGTTCTCCTCCCGAACCAAGACTGGACTGATTGCTTGGGTGGAGATAGCCAAGTACATATATAATCTTTCTCCAGGAACTGGTTTTGAGAGTAGCGGAGGTGAGGCTAGATAAGTTCTGAGCTGCTCGAAGGCCTCCTGACATTTATCAGTCCATTGAAATCTTGAGCTACGAGCACCTCTAAGGATTTTGAAGAAGGGTAGATATCTATCTCCAGAGCGAGTTAAGAAGCGAGAGAGTGCTGCAATTCTTCCATTTAATCTCTGGACATCTTTGATGTTTCTGGGAGGCACTATATCCCTTAGAGCTTTGATCTTCTCAGGATTGGCCTCAATCCCTCGGTGGGTGACCATAAAACCCAAAAATTTTCCTAAGGTCACTCCAAATGCACATTTGGAGGGGTTGAGACGCATGTTGTAAGATCGAAGGAGACAGAAGCATTGATCCAAATCAGAAATATGCTGAGATTTTTCAAGGCTTTTTACCAGCATATTGTCTACATAAACCTCCATTGTAAGCCCTATAAGGTCTTTAAACACCTTATTAATGAGGCGCTGATATGTGGCTCCTGCATTATTCAGTCCGAAGGGCATAACCTGGTAGCAGTACAGTCCTCTGTCTATTTGAAAGGCGGTTGCCTCCTTGTCTACGGTTTGATTGTAGCTTGAGTAGGCATCCATGAAGCTCAGCATTTGATGTCCGGACGTGGCATCAACAAGTTGGTCGATACGAGGGAGCGGAAAATAGTCTTTCGGACAGGCTTTATTGAGGTCTGTGTAATCTACACACATCCTCCAAGCTCCATTAGTCTTTTTTATCATCACTACATTTGCCAGCCAGGTGGGATAGTGCACTTCTCGTATGAATCCAGCCTCTAGGAGCTTGTCGACTTCTTTCTCAATAGCTTGTTGACGCTCCGGTGCAAAACTTCGCTTTTTCTGAATAACTGGTTTGCATGTTGGGTTTGCATTGAGGGAGTGTACAATTACTTCAAGGCTGATTCCGTACATGTCTGCTGGACTCCAGGCAAAGATGTATTGATTTCTTCGTGAGAATTCTACATATTTTGTCTTCTCTTCCTTCAAGAGTAATGATCCGATTTGTATTGTCCTTGAAGGATGTTCATCGGACAGGGAGATACAAGCAAGATCTTCGACGAGGGAGGCCTTCTGAGGAATGTCCTCGTTTCGTAGATCAAAGTCTTCGATGCTTAAAGTAATTGATGGGCGTGGTTGAGCCTGTCGAAGATAGCAGGATTGTGCTTCTTGTTGATCCCCTCGTACTACACCAGTTCCTGATGGGGTGAGAAATTTCAGTCTAAAATGTGGGATTGAAGCAACGATCCCGAAGATTGACTGTAATGGCCTTCCAAAGATAGCATTGTATGCTGACTCCGACTTCATGACAATAAACTGGATGGAATGTGTGGCTTGTCGGGGGAATTCTCCCAGCACAATGGGAAGACTTATCATTCCTTCCACTCATACAGGTCGATTATCAAATTCATATAGCGGGCCTGCAGCGGGTTGGAGCTTCTCTCGAGCGAGGCTCATGTTGAGAAATGTGGAGTAGAATAGAATATCTACGGAGCTCCCGTTGTCGATTAAGATCCTTTTGACTTTGTAGCATGGGTCACCGATCCCTGCGCTTATTACGAGTGGGTCTTGATGAGGGGTATTTATTCTCTCTAAGTCAGAATCATCGAAAGTAATGGAATGATCGGCACGAGACTTCTTTGGTGTTGGTTCTTTAGTGGCCGCAATCAAGACTTGACTTGGCATTATAGGCCACCCTGGCAATAGTTTCAATTTCACCAACTATTTGTCGATTGTCAATCGACTGCCTTTGTTGTCGATTCTGCCCCTCAGCCGGAGCATCATCATCTCGTACCGGTGGATTCTTAATGAATTGTCGGAGATATCCTTGTCGAATCAGTCTTTCGATTTCTTCCTTGAGCTGTCTACATGCTTCGGTAGTATGCCCACGGCTTCGGTGGAAGTGGCAATATTGCTCCTAGTTTCCGACATTGGGCTTCAAAGGTTGTGGCCACTTTACGCTCTCCTGGTCTCGGATGGCCATCAATACATTTTCTCGGGATACATTAAACGGTGTGTACTCCTCTTGGCGAGGCTCTCGTCGTGGCTGTGAGGGCTGAGGGGGAAGATTATATTCCCTTGTTTCTTCCGCTGTGAGGATGGATTCTCCATTCCTTGTGTACTTTTTCGCTTACCGGTTGTTTGTTCAAATTGCTTCCTGTGAGCGTTAATGGCTTCGTCTACATGATGGATCAGGTCCGCATATGAATGGACCGCATCTCGCATGAGTGCTGAGTAAAAGGGACCAGGACGAAGCCCACCGAGGAGAACTTTTATTACGTCCGTTGTAAGGACGTAGACGAACGTCAAGTTGGAGCCAAAATCCCGCCAAAAAACTCGGTATTTGCTCGGTACAACTAGGTATTATTTGATATTAATGAGAAATACCACTCTTTGAAGACCAATACCGAGTTATACCGAGCTGTACCGAGAAATACCGAGTTGTACCAAGTTTTTCCTAGAAAAACTTGGTACAACTTTTGTATAACTCGGTATTTCTCGATTTAGCTCGGTATAACTCGGTATTGGGTCTTAAAATGATGGTATTCCTCGTTATTGTTTGGTATTGCTCGGTATTTGCTCAGTATAACTCGTTTTTTGGCGGGATTTGGCCTCCGACCGGACGTTCCTCTGCGTCCGGTCGGAGGACGTAATAATTGTTCCTCCGAGGAATACGCCTCTAAGTAACTCAGGAACTACCCCTGGAATTTGTCGGGCCTCAATAAAAAATCTTTGAAAGTACTCCTTGAGGGACTCATTTTCATTATGGCGAATTCTTGAGAGGTGGGAAGAGTCTTTGACCATCCTCCGATTGGCAACAAAATGTTCGACAAATATTTTGGCTAATTTGACGAACATTGGGATAGATTCGGCGGGGAGTAAGTAGAACCATGTTCGAGCTTGCCCTTTAAGGGTAGTTGGGAAGACTTGGCATAAAAGCGCATCAGAGGCTTGTTGGATGTGCATTATGGTTCTATAGTGATCAATATGTTCGTACGGGTCAGATGTCCCGTCGTATGAATCGATGTTCGGCAGTTTGAACCTTGCTGGAATAGGGTGTTGAAGGATGGCTTCAATCAGGGGTGATGACTCCTGAAAATCTCTCTGACGAAGAGATTGTCTTATATTTCTAATGGGGAACTCCTCTCGGACTAGTCTTCGTAATTCATGCCGTAGGGCATTACGGGAGAGTTCGGCGATGTGGCGCCGAGCTAAGTCTTCGGGGGCATCCAGAGGAATATGATGCTGGCGGCCTGTCCGCGAAGGATGTGTAGAGCTTGTTGTGTCAGCAAGCTCATTTTCTGGATGTATTGGAGGGCGCATTCTTGGCGGTGGAAGGGGAACTTCGACATGAAGAACATCTTCAAATTCCGGTGGGTCTCGAGAAAGAAGTATATCATCATGAGGTGCTAGTGCCGGTCCTCGAGTCTCTCGTAGGAGTTGAAGAATCTCATTTTACGAGTCCTCCATCTTTCTGATACGATCTTCCAGGGATGGTCTTGAAGTTCCTTCTCCGGCAGGGTTTTGACCGCCAGGGTGAAAAGAGGCAGATGTCTGGCGTCCTTGATTCAGGGACTGATTTCAAGATTGATGTGAATTGGAGCGGGAGGCTCCTAGAATGCGATTATTACGCCTGTTGACCATGGCGGTGATTCTTTTAGGATAGTGGGATTATTGTTTCCCACAGACAGCGCAAAACTGTTGCGGACTAGAATATACGCGGCGATAGAGTTAGAATACTACGTCTTAGCGTTGCACGAATATCCAGTTCACACACAGAGAACACAGGATTTTTTTACGTGGAAAACCCTAAAAAGGGGAAAAACCACGGGGCCTAGCCGAGTTGAAAAGGTTTCACTAGAACTTGAGTTGGTTACAATGGGCTGACTCGCTTATGTGAGCGATCAGATTACAAGTAACAATTGTACAATAGAAGTCAGGATGTCAGGTAATGGTTTTGCAGGACTTCGACCTTAGATGATGATCTGGAAGAACTTCGGGCCTTAAATGAAGGTCTGGCAAAGGTGAGAGTCTTCAACGGTGGCCTGACAAAGATGAGAGCTTCAAGTGAAGGACTGGCAGAGCGTAGAGCATCAGGTAGTGATTCAGCGGAGCGACGGTGTTAGGCGGTAGTCCGGTGGAGCACAGGGCGTCGGGTGGTGGTCCGGCGGAGTGACAGCGTTAGGTAATGGTCTGATGGAGCACAGGGCGTCAAGTGGTGGTCCGGCGGAGTGACGGCATTAGGCGGTGATCCGGTGGAGCATAGCGTCAGGTGGTGGTCCGGCGGAGTGACGGCGTTAGCGGTGATCAGTTGGAGCACAGGGCGTCAGCTGGTTGTCCGGTGGAGTGACGGCGTTAGTCGATAGTCCGATGGAGCACAGGGCGTCAGGTGGTGGTCCGACGGAGTGACAGCGTTAGACGGTGGTCCGGTGGAGCACAGGGCGTCAGGTGGTGGTCCGACGGAACTCCGGCAGTGGTCTGGCGAAACTCCGGCGGTGGTCGAGGAGGCTGGGAAGCAAGAGCGATATCCGATCTCTCACTTTTTTCCTTAGGCTCAGGGGTCCTTTTCCAAGAGGAGAGGGGGCTCTATTTATAGATTTTGAGAATGGCATGGCCCGTAAATAGGTGGAGGATCAAGGGTTAGTTGAGAGTGGTTGAATGGATGGTCGATCTTGAATCCCTTGATCATGAACCGTTCGATGGACTTTTGAATGTCGTAGTGATATCAGAATTCAGTGATCTTGGGCTCGTTGGATTCATCTCGTCGAGCCGCTCGATTCGGCTATAAGTTTGTTATGTTTGGAAGCCGTTTGGTAGTCTGAATTGTGGTTTGAACTTTCCAACAGCGCTTCGAATCCTTGATTTTGATCTATTTGGGCTCGGATTGGGTCGAATTTGGTGTCGTTGGGTTCGTATTTTCGAGACGCTCAGTTCGAATGTAAGTTTGCTGAAATCGAAGTTTAGATGCTCCTGATTTTGATTTCGGAAGTTTCCAACTTGATTTTGCTTTGAGATTAGTGCCCGATCAAGATAATTTTTGTACGATGTATCAAGCTGCAACCGTGGAGCTTTGTCTAAGCCAAGTTAGAGCTTCTGACGGGTTTTTGTATTCGTTTAGACCAAAATGGAGAAAGACAGCTTTGGTGAACTCATCCCATGCAAGTGTTCCACAAAAAATTTTTCAATCAAGTATGCTAGCTGAACTTATTGGTTAGAGGCAATATTTTTAAAGTCAAAATATTGTTTTGCTTTATTGACCCACCCCTGTGTGTCCTTACCGTTGAACCTTCGAAAGGACATTTTGAGGTGTTGGTGATGATGGTCGTTGTTGATGTCGGAACAAGCAACATGTGGCGAATGCGAGGATTCTCTTGGATCAAATGGGTTGATTTCGAGGTTTATGTTATGTGTATTCCGGGAAGCTTGTAGCGCTTGGAGCTTAGTTAACACTATTTGAAGGGTAGAATTAACTTGATCAAAGCTAGACTCATGTCGTGCTAAGATCTTGATGACTTCATTGCAGAATTTAGCATTTGTTTTGCCATGAGCGTCCATGTTTGGACCTGGCTCTGATGCCAATGATACGAATAATTTTTTGACAGAGGTAGAAGAAAATTGGGAAACAAGAGAGATGGGAATTTCCTTTTTAACTGAACTCCCTCCAGTTTCTATTTATAATTATATATATAGAATAGCTTGACAACACTAACAATGTTAAGAAGGAAAAAAACCAACTAACCCAACTAACAAGGAAAAAAACAAATTGACCCCGCTGACATTAAACTGTCAGCCGTCGTGGGCTTTCAACATGGAATAATCTAAACGACTAACTAACTAAATTAGACAATGTCCCTCTACTTATCCATATTTTCCACTTCCTGCAGTGCATGAGAATATGAGGGATGGCTTCACGTATCAGTAAGTTTGATGAATTTCAATAATTATTGTAAATGGGATATAAATTTCAAGATCTCCAATAATTTTTGTCATTTTCTGGATGCTTAAAATGCATTTCTTGAGCTTTTCATTACTTGTCATTTTCTTTAATTCATCTCATTTGTGTCTGCTTGCTATTGTCCGCCCATCTAGTGCTTTTTTATGTAACAGTTTTAGGATTTGAAACAAGGTTTAGTGGAGTTGATTATTTCGTTTTGCCATTTTTTTCTTTTGCTCTTGGATTATATAAGTGATTTGAATTTCCAACGACCGAACATGCAACTATTCTAATTTTCTATCCTTTCAAGGAGCTTGCTGATTTGGAATATAAGAGCAAAGTAGATGGAAAAATGCATGCTTGTGGACATGATGCTCATGTAGCGATGCTACTTGGTGCAGCTAAGTTGCTTCTACAACTGAAGAGTCATCTAAAGGTATAATCAAAATTATTTGCCATTGCTGCTTTCAAGTACTCGTTATTGAGCTTTTTTCTCAGCAAATAATTATTTTTCTTTATCCATAAGTGGAAATGGTTTCTTGTTTCACTGTAGATCATTTAAATGATAAGAATATAGATGTTGAGGGCTGGCCAAAAAATAGCTTCATCAATTCACTCTTAAATGTCACAATCAATTTTGATACCACATTTTTTGCTTCTGTATATGGGATGGAAGGTTTTGATGGCTGTACATAGGGGTGATATCAAGTTAGAACGAGTTTAAACTCAAAATCTAGGATTTTGATTTCGACTCATGCTAAGTTCATATCAAGTCAACAAAATTTTTTTTTGATTCGAATAAAATCTATTGATTTGTATTAACATATCTATAAATATATGCTCATCTTATGTTGAGTCGATTTCTAATTGAATCAACCTTATTTCAAATGAGCGATCTTCGAATCAGAGCATATCAATTTTGAATTTGAGTCAATTAAAATTCAATCAAATATTGAGCAAGTTTCAAGCTTCTAATGAAATTACCAACCCTAGTTGTACATCACATTAGTCACCAATTAAGAACTTCTTATCATTGTAAAGCTAGACATTAGTCACACTTCGTGCAACACATGAATGCATTTTGATACCTCAATTTCCATGCTCTTTGTGTTTTGGATGCTGACTGTTCTCTTACTTCCTTTTGAAGGGCACTATAAAGCTTGTTTTCCAACCTGGAGAAGAGGGCTATGCTGGTGCCTATTATATGCTTGAAGAAGGTGCTTTGGATGATGTACAGGCCATCTTTTGTATTCATGTTGACCATACTCTCCCTACTGGTTCTATTTCTTCTAGTCCTGGAACTTTTCTTGGGTCAGGAGATACTTTTGAGGTAGTTATTAAGGGGAAAGGTGGGCATGCTGCAACACCACACAAAACTGCAGATCCAGTGTTGGCTGCTTGTTTTGCCATTCTTAGCCTTCAACAGCTTATATCTCGAGAAACTGATCCTCTTGAAAGCAAAGTAAGCTTATTTGCCACCTTTGGACAACTTTTTCTTTTCATAAATGATGAAATGCATTTTACTGTTTCATTAGCCAGTTGATCTTATTATAGGATTGAAGTTTACTTGTTTCCGAACTACTAACGTATCTTTTTTATTATGAATACAACACTGGTAAAGAAAAATGCTTCCTTTTACATTCATGTGTTTTTGTCTCGGATTAATTCACTTGTCAGAATCCAATTCAGTTGTCTTGGGCGTGCTTGTGAAGGTCTCTTTATCCTTAGACATCAAGTAGCTCTATCTAGGAACGCCATGTAGAAGTTTACACTGGTGAATTTAGATTAGTTTGAAGACAGATTTAAGGTTTCCTAACCGACTGCCTAGGCAATGATCGAGGAACCCGCTTGGGTTTGCAAACAACATATACATTGATCATAATTTAGACCTGTGTCGTGATAATAAGATTTGGCAATTGACATATGTGCAAGATAATTTTGAATCCTTTAAACTTTCTTTAAAGGATAATATAAATATATTTCATATTTTTATTAGATGAGCCTAAGGCCAATGCATACTTATAAGATGGGTACAAGGCCAATTATAAATATTAATTGTTTGTGAACGTGGAGATTTTGTTGGTTTAGTGTTTATTCCTAAGTTTCATAGGAGAATAAGGTTTTATTACGGACACAAGACCAATTACATATGTTAATTCTTTGTGAACTTGAAAAATTCTTCATTGCTGGGTCTGTTGAGTTTAGTGTCTGAAATTTCTAGGTAAGAAACTAAGAAATATACTGCTTGGTTATTAGACAACCTCGAATCTCCTTACCTTCTTGCTTGGAGGACGCTTAATGAGTTGGGTTCTAGGATGCTGGCAGGGAAGATTTTGTTGGTTTAGTGTTTATTCCTAAGTTTCATAGGAGAATAAGGTTTTATTAACTGAGATTACTGTAATAAAAACTTTAAATTAGTATCTTTCGTCCGAAAAGTTCCCTGTATCAATGTTTTGTCTACTGAGACATTGTATCTAATAGCACTGAGCAAATTTCGTCATCCGTTAGATAGATCCAAATGAGGGCTGAACAGCGTAAATAAAAGTGTCCGATTATTTTTGAAATTCCAAGTCAATGGTACTCTAATCCTTTTAAAAATTTATTTGATTTGCTTAAAGCCGTATTTGCAGCGGCTTAAGGGGCTGTTTGGATGCAGGATTTAGACTAAATTATGCAAACAACAAAAATATATCCTACAGAAACTTAAATCCCATTCCTTCTACGTTTTTTCTTAAATCGTGGATTTAATAAATCGGGTAGTTCGCAGATTAATATAATTTAGCCAAAAAAGTACGCAAAAGAGGAGAAATATCGTTACCTTCGTGGCGAGATCTTGTCAATGCTTCCGATCCGACATGAACAATATGAGGGGACGAAAAAGCTTCTTTAGCTACTCTTTCAGCACTCTACACAAAGTAGAGTTTAATTAGCCTTTCGCCCTTTTTTTAATAAATTTAAATTTTGTTTGGGATAGTTTTTTTTTATTGTTTTTTAAAGTAGTTTTTTAGTATAAAATTTTTTTGAACTATAAATCTTTATTTGAAAAAACTAATTTGCGAAACAGTAAAACAGCTGTTCATGGATCGGAACATTTTCCTCTTATCTGCAGATAATTTCAGTTGGTTTCATGAAAGGTGGAGAAGCACACAATGTCATTCCAGAATCTGTCACCTTTGGTGGAACCTTTAGGAGCATGACTACGGAAGGTCTCTACGTCCTTCAGCGACGGATCCGAGAGGTACTTTTATAATTCTCTTCTCCAACACAAAATGTTTAGTCATAACTTTCACCCATTTTAGTTCTTCACCTGCGAGCGGGTATAGCTCAATCTGATTCTGAATCAGTGATAAGTTATCTAACCAAAAATGACTATTAAAATTAGATCCAAAGTCAAATTGATCAAAGATTAATTCTAAACAAACATTGTTGTTGCCAGGTCCCAAGTCCTGGATGAGAAAAGTGGAGGGTTGTGTTAGGTAGTCGACAACCAACATAAAATTTGTCGAATGATCATGACATGAATCCTTTAAAAAAAATTGACTTTTAACAGGGCGTTTGGCTTTTAACAGGCACAATGGAAAAAAAGGATTCATGTAGCCGACCCCACGTAGTGGGACTGTGGGACAAAGGCTTGATGTTGTTGTTATTGAATTCATAACAAATTAAAATGAACCTAACTTCTTTTTTTTCAGTTTGGTATGCTGTTTGAGTTGGAAATTTAAAAATGATGGATAGTTTTGCTTCAATTTAAATCAAATTTTTTGCTTGATTTTACATAAACTTTCGTTTGGGACGACTTTTTTTTATTATTTTGTAATGCTTTTTTTATTTATAAAAACTCTTAAAAACAGGAAAAAAGCAGCGGTCTAAAATTGTCACAAACGAGGCCTAAATGATCAAAATAGTTATAAGGCTTTTTATATGCATATTTTTTTAGTTTCTGATTTTTTCGGGTGTCTAATTTAGTCTTTTAACTCACCAAATCTGAACAAATTTAAACCTTACCGTCGACATTGTTGTTTCTTTTGATGAAAATTGGAGGAAATCTTTCCATCAACTCTTTAATGTGATTAATCATAAAAAAATTTTATAGGCCCTAATCAAAAGTTTTTCTTCAATTTCGATCATAAAAATTTCAAATTGATAGGATGTGATCAAATCAATCTAAATTTGATGAGTTCAGAAATAGGTTGAAGACTTGTAAATTTGAGAATTTACTGGCCATAAATTTACAACCTTTCTGTGTTTGGTTAAAAAGATCAGAACATATAACTTTTAGCTCGTTTCAGTTTTATTTCATTCACTAGAACTCCATAAATTTATCACATTTAACTAAGGCTTCGTTTGGGACAGCTTTCATACTGCTTCCTAAAGCAACTTTCTAGTCTAAAATTTTCAAATTCAAAAAACTTGTGCTAAAAAATTGTTTTAGAAAACAACAAAAAAGCTATCACAAACGAAGCATAAATGATTAAATAAAAACCGAATCTAATCATTGATTGTATACCAGGTCATAGAGGCACAGGCTGCAGTTCACCGTTGCACTGCAACAATCAAGTTCATGGATAAGGCTTACCCTGCAACCACAAATGATGAGAAGCTGTACGAAGTGGTAAGGAGCGTTGGTGTTGGCTTGGTGGGAGAAGCCAACGTCCACCCTTTCCCTCGCCTAATGGGCGCCGAGGACTTCAGCTTCTTTTCACAGAGAATGCCTGCTGTTCTCTTCACTGTTGGAATCAGAAATGAGTCTATTGGATCAATCCACACTACACATTCTCCTTATTTCATCATAGATGAGGAGGTTCTACCTGTGGGAGCTGCTTTTCATGCTGCTGTGGCTCTAACTTACGTAGATAGGGAAGCTTTCGAGCTCTGAATATTCAGGTAATGGTAAGCTACAGTCATATTTTGATTTGATTTTGTGAGATATCTGGAAGTGTTTGTAAAGTGTCAAATTGTTAGTAATTCAGGATTCATTTGAGATGGCTTTCTTACTTCTTCTAAAAGTAGGTTTTTATTACAAAAATTAAAATTTTTGTACTAAAAAATTACTTTAAGGTGCAGTAAGAAAATCATCCCAAACGAAGCTTTAGTTTTGAAAATGTTGGGTGATTTCATAACACTTTATGCTAAATTTATTCTAAAATAGGATTGTCTGATCAAACTAGTGTTGATTTCTAAAAGAGATAATGTTGGTTGAACTTAGGGTAGAAGCATGAAGAGCACAGGATGGGTAATTGTCCATTATGAATTTTTTTTTCTTAGAAGAATAAATATTAACTATTTTGCCAACATGTAATAAATGCTATTTCTCAAATTATATATATATATATATATATATAAATTTTATATCATACATAAAATTATACATTTCACAATCCTATTTGATTGCTCAACCTCAAAACATTGAAGTTATACCTTGTACTTGATTAGTTGAAATGAATCGAGTCCCCCCAACTTTTTTCATCAATGGTAAAGCTTTTTTAAATTTTAGAGTTAAGAGTTTGTTTGAGACGACTGCTATTGTTTCTTCTATCTAATATGTCTAAAATAAGCTGACTGATTTATCAACAAAGATAACTTTTAAATTTTGTATGTTTTATCTAATTTGGTCTTAGTATCAAATCATATTTAGTGGATAAATATATGTGCAACTATTCACTATGAAGGATTATCTAAGGAGTCGTATCAAATGATGTTGAAAGATTCACCTATATGAAAAATGACAATAAAGCTTCTATTGAAGTTATAGGCTTATATAGATTGTCTTTTGAATATGGTTGTATTTTCAATTTATATGAGAATATTTATATATAATCATTTAGCCGAAATCTAATTTTTATTTTCTTCGGCAAATATTGTTTTTTTTTTCATGAAATATTTAGTCTCTTTTAATATTTAAATTATCATTGATTTTTTAATTGATAAACTATATAAATCGGATATATTTGCCTTACACATCAATGAAATTTTGTATATAAATATTTATAATACAAAGCAAAAATTAATGGATAAGAATTATTTTATGTCATGCACAAATATTTAGGATATGTTTCTTAACAAAGAATTGAAAGGCTCATGCTAGATAAATTTTTTGAATACCTTAACTTTTTTATTTTAAAATTTGTATTGAAGGGAAAACAAATAAATTTTAAGAAAATAGGCATCAAAAAGAGTTTAAGTGTCTAAGAATTAATACATATTGATATTTGTGATTCATTTCCTGTCATTTCTTAATATTGTCAATATTATGTTGTTAGTTTTATAGATGATAATTCTCATTATAGGTACATACTTATTACATGAGAAGTTAGAATCCCTGGATATATTTAAGATATTTAAAGTTGAAGTTAAAAATCATGTTGGTAAAAAATTAAAGCTATCTAATATGACCGTACTGGTGAATACTATTGAAGATATAATATCTTAGGTGAACAACGTCCAGACCTTTTTATAAATATTTTGTAGAACGTGGCATTGTTTCTCAATACATTGTTTTGGACTCCAAGTCAAAATGATATTGCAGATAGATGAAATTGAATCCTAGAGGATAGGATAAGAAGTATAATAAGTTATTATTTCTTACCATAATTACTTTGGGGAGAAGCCTTAAAAACTACAATTTTTATTCATAATACGGTTCCAACAAGTAATAGCTAAAACTACATATGAGTTATGGACTTGAGAGATGCATAGTGTTAAGCATCTTCATATTTGGGGATATCCAACTAAGGCTAGGTCATATAAACCTAATGAAAAAAATATATATATAGTAAAGGATCATGAACTTTTATTTTGTTGGATACTCAAAAAGAACTAGGGGCTTTAAATTTTATGATTCTTCAAATAAGTTTTTTAGACGAGCAATATTAAGTTTATTGATGATGTTGAAAATAATTTAAGTGATAAACTCAAATAATTTAATTTTGAAGAGGAATATTTTACTATTACTATAGTTGTAATTGAAAATGTTCGGATAATTATGTCTGATATTATTCATATTTTAAAATTAGAAAATCAAAATACTCTTGAGTAATCTCTTATTCATATAGAAGAATCACAACACCCTGAAATTAAAGTGCCATTGAGAATATCTACTAGGGAGAGGAGAACAAATATTTCAAATGATTGTATTGTGTATCTCTTTTGAACATGAGTTTGATATAGGATTGAAAGTTCATCCAATCTCTTTAAATCAAGTCAAGCTATCTTTTAATTCTCAAAAGTGGATAGATGCTATAAAAGATGAGGTGAAATTAATAAAAGATAATAATATTTGGGATCTTATTGATTGTCTAAAGGAGCAAAATTGATTGGTTGTAAGTGAATTTTTAAATGAAACAAAATTTGGAAGATAATATCAAAAGATATAAGGCACATATAGTCGATAAAGGTTTCACTCAAAAGAAATTTATTGATTATAAATAGACATTCTATCATGTTTCATCAAAAGATTCTTTTAGAGCATTATGGTACTTATAGCTCATTATAACTTAGAGCTACATCAGATGGGATGAAAAGACTATGTTTCTCAATGATGACATTGAAAAAATAATATATATGATGCAACTAGAATGGATCTGAGAGATTTCATTCAAATAAATTTGAAAAAAAAAAAATGGAAAAACATCATTTGTATTGGATATTACAAAAATATATATTGATAAAGTGTTTAGTAAAGATTGTGCATCAGGAGATACACTCATTACTAAAAGGGATAAATTTAATATGTTTCAATGCCCAATAAATGAAATAAAAAAAAGAGACGGAGAATTAGATCCCTCATACTTCTGTAGTGGGGAGTCTTATGTTTGCTCAAGTTTGTAAGCGTCAGGATATTGAGTATATTATTAAAATGCTTGGAAGATATTTAAGTAATTCGGGAATGGATCATTGGAAAATAATGAAACGGGTTATATGATATCTAAAGAGAATAAAATAGTTTATGCTCATATATCAAAGATCTGATTATTTAGAGATCATAGGGCATTATAACTCCAATTTTGATGGTTCCCTAGATAGTAGAAGGTCTACTTCAGGTTATATTTTTATATTAGCTAGAGGAGTTGTGTGTTAGAAGATTGTGAAGTAATCACTCATAGCTTCTTCAACTATGAAAGCATAAATTATAACTTGTTATATGACATCAAATTAAAAAATATGGATACAATATTTTATTATTATGCTAAATATTTTTGATAGCATTAAGAGAACATTAAAAATAAAATGTGATAATATAGCCACTGAGTATAGAAGCTCGTCAAAATCAAAACATATTGACATAAATTTGTTGGGAAAGAAAGAGTTCAAAGTTATGAAATATCTATTGAACATATTAATATGAACTTTATGTTTATGGATCCACTTACAAAAGGTTTACCTCCTAAAGTGTTTCATGAGCATATGGATCATATGTGTGTGATTTATCTTGATAATATGCTAGCATAGTAGGAGTTTATTGATGTTTAATTATTGTATACATATTTTCTGATCAGACTAAAGTATTATTATTATCTCTTTTGTTGAAAACTCTAAAATAAAGTTATTTCGATTGTTGTTTAGCATAAATTATTGAAAATAAATATATTAATAACTTCTATGAGTTATGTATGACCGGTTGGAAATATGCATGTTATAAGATTACATCATACAAATTTTTTATACTAAACATCCATATTTGATATATGTTGTTAATCATATTATTATAGTGATCATTAAGGTGCCTTGTTATAGAAAAATTATGGAAATGATCACTTTGATCATGATGATATTAATATACCATATTGTCTAGAAATGCCACTCCAAGAAGCTAACAATATTGAGCTCTTAAGGTTATAATATATATTTGTCAAGTGATATATGTTGCCCAAGTTAGAGATTAGAATATTTCTATTGAGACCATATAAATATTAAATTATATATTATTTTCTATCTTATTTTTAAGCCAATTAAATTATGATCAAATTAAAGAATATTTGTTATTTGGCTTTTGAGACATCTTATTAATTTTTACATGAAATTAATTATGTGTAGAGACCAAACATTATTATTATTTTTTTATGATGGACTAAAATAAATTAAATGCACTCAAGTATAGATAGTGTCATGGTTTTCAGTCTAAAGGTTAGTTCTTATTTTTACTCACATCCCATCTTGAGTAAAAAACTCTCTCTCTCTCTCTCTCTCTCTCTCTCTCTCTCTCTCTCTTTCTCTCTCTCTCTCAACAATAACAACTCTTTAGATGTTGAAAGCCGAAAACTCCAACTCTGTGATTTAATTGATTCAGGTATGTTTCGACTAAGGCTTCGTTTGGGACGGCTTTTTTACTGCTTATTAAAGTAGCTTTCTTGTAAAAAATTAAAATTTTTGTACTAGAAAGTTGCTTTATGAAGCAGTAAAAACACTATCACAAATGAAACCTAAATCTTCTTGACGATTTGAATCGAGATATTGGATAGATAAATACATTTTTTTCGTCTTCGATCAATTATTTCCAACATGATTAACTAATAGGATTGGTATTTTGATTGGATAAAAAAAAATCAAAGAACGCAAAATCTGATTTGCTTGTATGAAACTCATTGGTTATGCCAAAAAATATTAGCGCAAATCATGATCAGAGCTAGACTACTGGATTGAGTTACCTTTCCACTAATTTTACTTAAATCAATGACGTGGAGAAAAAATATTTTGAAAAACACTAAGCCATAAATCCTTTTGTTCATGAAATTAATTGATGAAATATAGAATAAAATTAAACTAAGTATAAAATTAATTGTTTTATATTAGAAATATATTATAAAATATGATGTCCCATATTTTTTTTATGACTTCATCATAATACAAAGTTTTTTGCTTGTATGAAACGTGTATGGATGACAGTTTACAACCCAATTATCTCCCATCAAAGACAATTCTACCCAACAAACCTTTCAAAAGCCCCTTCATTCTTCCCTATTGATCCACACCTTCATGTTGTACTAGTCACACCAACATTTTCAAGAACATTGAGTCTATTCCTTTACCTCAAATTTCAAACCAAGGAACAACTTCTATTACACCAAGGCATTATTGATTAAACAAAAAATGATTACTAAAAAATGCAATCTTCATCAATATAGAATACAAATGATATTGAAATACTAAATCTTCAACTTAATTAGGAAGAGGATATCATTTCAATATTTAAAATTGAGTGCTTATCATCTGCGTACGTTATGCGTATGTAGTGCGTATCAGATGCGTATTTAATTAAAAAATGTTTTTGATGGTCAAAGCTCTTTAAAAAATATTATCTATTTCAAAAATCTTAAAATAGAATATTTTCAACCATTAGTAAGTTGAAAATCCTGAGACAAAATTTTAAATTGATTGTGTATCATCTGCGTACGTTTTGCGTACCCGATGCGTATCATATGCATATTTTATGTGTATTTAATAAAAAAATGTTTTTAAAAGTTCAAAATCTTTACAAATTGTTCTCTATCAAAGTTAGGTTGAAAACGTAAACTAAATCAAATAAACCAATTCCTCCTTCCCTATTGATCAACCTTTATTTTATACTAGTCACCACCAACATTTTTAAGTACATTGAGTCTAATACCTTTATCTCACCTTTCAAACCAAAGAACAACTTCTATTACATCTAGGCATTATTGTTTAAAAAAAAATTCCTGAAAAATTTACTCTTCATCACTGTAGAATACAAATGATCTTGAAATAGCAAATTTCCAACTTAATTAGGAAGAAGATATAATTTCAATATTTAAAATTGAGTGTGTATCATCTGCGTATGTTATGCATATGTAGTGCGTATCAGATGCGTACTTTATGCATTTTTTTTTAATTTTGGTGGTCCAAACTCTTACAAAATATTATCTATCTCAAAAAATCTTAAAATACAATATTTTCAACCATTCGTAAGTCGAAAATCCTTTGACAAATTTTAAAATTGAATGTGTATCATCTGCGTACTTTATGCGTACCCGATGCATATCATATATGTATTTTGTTCGTAATCGCTGCGTATTTTGTATATTTTTATTTTTTACCACGCAAGCCAAAGAACAACATGAATACAATTTAATGATGCATAGAATACACACAAAAAAACTATGATAAACAATTTTATTTTCATCAATATACATAATCTTAACTAAAAACAATTTTTACATAACTAAAAAAAATTAAACTATCTTATAGTTCAAATGATTTACAAAAAAAGTTCATGCGCAAATTTAGCTCTATTTTTTTGGCATTTATGCCTGCCAACTTCCAATGTCAATCCATTTGGTGTGGCCTCCAAGAGATATCATTTACATGTACTTACAAACAAACATTACACAATTTATACTATTATTCTGAGTTGGCACGCCCTTAATTGAAGATATCTTCCATTTTTTAATATCAGAATTAAAAGCTCCTTTCGAGTCATTACATAGGGCTTTAATCTGAAAAATACATAGAGAAAGATTTAGTTCTACAAATTTTGAAAAATTAAACACTTGAGTTGATATGAAACTTATGATTTTTGGAAGAACAACCCTGTGAGTGCGGTTGGGCAACGAATCATAAAAACTACACTTATGTTCTATTGACCTGTTTTTTTTTTGCCCCTGACTAGGTCAAGGAGTTGACCTGGTCAAATTGGACCAGGCTAGACCCCAGGACCCATTCTAATGGGTCCAGGGAGTCAAGCCAAGTTTGCTGAGCCCAGACCTAGGTCCTAGGTCAACCAGGGTTGACCCAAATTAACCCCTTTAGCCTATATGAGCCCAATTTGATTCCAGATTGATCTCAAATCTTCTTTGGACTCATACCCATCATTCCATGGGTCTAAATAGACTTAATTGACCAAATCAAACTTTGACTTGGTCAATCCAAGCCTTAATGGGTCATTATGACCCATTAAGACCCATTAGAGTCCAAATCGAATTCAATTTCATTCAAACCCTTGTATGGTTCAATCCCCCACTTCCCTAGGCCCAAATGAATTAGGTTGACCAAGTCAATCTTTGACCTGGTCAACCTAAGTTTTAATGGGTCAAAATTGACCCATTAAAGCCCATTAGTGGCTCTTTAATGCCATTTAAGCCCTCTTAATGCCTTGGGATTCAAACCATGGCCAAATCTATGATGTTTTCCCTCCTAATTTGTTCTTGATTGAATCCCAACCGTCCAAGAGAGGCCTAGGGGTTTAAATAATGAAAATTAGGTCTTTGAGAGGATCGTTTTGAGATTAATCAAGCCCTAGCCCCTCTCAGCCCGAGACCTTTTGTGCTCGAGCTCCCACAGCCTCTCCCCACCTTTCCCAACCAAAATCCCTCCGGTCGAACCCGTCGCCAGCGAGATCTCCGGCGACCCGAAGGAGGATTCGTTCCAAGGCACTTTGCTCGCGATCTAGGCATCGAAAGCTCGTGGTTACTTCTACAACTAGGAGTGTGGACATTCTACAAGTGCAACAAGCCAATTTACAGGTCAAACCGTCTAAAAATAGAGGTGAAATCCCTAAACCTAGGTTAAGACACTTAGATCTATTTAAATTTTTTATAATGTGTTTTAGACCACGAAATTTATCCCCCACTATTGTTCTTCACTCGTAGATCATAGGTTTAAAATTTCATTCAATTTCGTTCGCCTGATCGAGAGAACAAGGCAAAATACCGTTTTGGCTCTCGGGTTTGCCCCAGCGTCTGATATACGACGGTCCGACCACGGGCGTATACACGCCGGACCGAATCACCGTCCAGCTTAATCCGAGCCTTTGGTTCGTTTCCACACGGATTAGACGGTGGAGATTCTTGCCTACGTGGCTAAGTCGCGCCGCGCATCAGCGACTGATTGTCGCAATCACGCGACAATCATTGCTGGCGGCGCAATCATTACGCCGCCAAGCAATGATTGCCCGAAACGGCGGAACGAGTCACGTGGCGCCAGTTGTCGCGCCGAGTGATTTTTCGGGATATCTATTTATTTTAAATGTTTTTAAACCTATTTTCACTTAAAAAATCATTGAAAATCCATTTTAGAGCCGTTTTTTGTGCATAGTATATCATTTTGTTCGTATTTTCATTCTCTTCATTTTAAAATTAATTTCATTCAAAAATAATATTTATTTATTCTGTTATTTTAAAAATAATAGAAAAATACTTATATATTATTTTATAATAATAATAATAATAATAATAATAATTATTATTATTATTATTATTATATTAATAATCATTATTATTTTAACATTATCTTCACTATTTAATGATGATGATGATGATGATTATTATTATTATTATTATTACTTTACTATTTTAGTATTATTTTAATTATTTATTATTATTTGTTATGCGCCCTTTCGGACGTTCACCTGCACAGTGGGCAGCCCGGGCACCTGCTCGCCCTGTTCCTATGCCTGCGCAGCTAGTGCGCCCTATAGCTAGACGACCAGTGCCTAGACCACTTCCAGTTCCCCCTGTTCGTCCTGCGGTTAGGCGACCAGCTCCTGCCACTCCTGTTGCACAGGTTGCTCTGGCCCCTCAGCGCTGGCAGCCTGTTGCTATTGTTACTCTCACTGTTCCGGCAGAAGTATCTCGAGTTCAGGTTCCCCTCCCACTTCCACTAGGAAGAGGGGTGCCCAGACTGAGACCACCAGGCAGACCCTGTCACGCCCTAAGATCTAACTTGGAAAGAATGTCAATCAATTTCTCAAAACAATTTATCATAGTTATCTAAAACCTTCAATTAAACAGTCTATCAACATCTATAAAATTTAAAACATCAATATACAAGTCGATTCATATCTCAAAAGTCATGTACAATACTCAGAAACTACACTACAATCACCAGTACGTAAATCTATCCTGAGTACAAAAGAATCAAAATCATCAAAAGACAAAAACCTGAAGATCCGCATCAATTCCTATCTTCTGCTCGCTTGCCCAGACCTGAAAATATCAACCACATATAATGAGCTTTACCAAGCCCAGCAGGTCACCTAATACCTATAACTGAGATCAAATCACGGCGATGCTGTTAATATGCATGTTAATCAATCAAACCCATATCAGTCAATAGTCAATGAATCTATGTAATACGGAAATCCATAGTCAATAAAACCAGTCAATGCAGCGGCAGGCGAATCGATAAATCAACTCAATAAATCCATGTCAATCTCGAAGAAATCCGTACATAATAGGAAATCAATCAATCCGTCAAATCAATCGCTATCAATCAAATCAATGCGGTCTAATCAATAATATCTATTCAATGAAATCAAACGAGGAAAGCAGTACGATAAATCTCTATCTATTCTAACAGTCAATCCATGCAGCAGTCAATACGTCGTAGGAAATACTCAAATCGTGTATAATAATCATATCTATAACATACTAAAAGTTGTGCGGTGAAAGTTGTGTCAAATCGAAATCAGGTCAAAAGTTCGACTACGAAAACACAAAATAGTGTACAACTTGGTCAAAACACAATATCTTCGAAAATAGAAATAGGATTCGGAGTCCTTACCACGAGATCTACACTTTCTCCAACAGCAGCGTCAGACGAAAAGCGCTCTACGGCCTCCAAAATCCAGCTTTTCTCTTTCTTTTCCTCTCTTTCTCTCTCTACAAAATATCTGTTTTTTATAAAATGATTTTCTCTCTCCTCAAAACGAGCTGATTTTCATATATCATTAGGCTAATCGGCCCGGCCGATCGTCAAATCGTCCCGGGACGATCAGACCAAAATGGATCGTCCTGGACGGTTCCCAGAACTAGTTTCAGGACGATATTTTGAACAGTACAGATCGGCCTGGACGATCTAAATATCGTCCCGGACGATCCTGAGAGGAAAATCCAATTTAGAGAGGAACAGTAAGGGAACGAGGTCTCACACCCCTACTCTTCCCGTTATTCCTATTCCCCTTGCCACCTAGGCAGTGGGTTCAGATATCCCCCCTCCCCTCTTTTACCTCTGGCCTTGGGAGAAGGGCTAGGAGGAATAGGAATAGGAGACTTCGCGTAACTGCGTCAGAAGCAGAGAGGTAGCAGATGGCTAAGGCGATAGCTCATCAGGTGCTAGTTCAGAGGACAGTGACTCCCAGGAAGCGGAGATCACGACAAGTTACAGTTGTGCCCACCCCGGATATTATAGTAGATCCTGAGATATAGGTGATCCAGGGAGGATGCTTCTCTCCACTAATATACAGTGGGGATGAGGAGGACGTTTCTTGTATTACGGTGGCTCCTCCTGTCACTACTACTTTACCACATGCTAGGATCCCCAGGGATGCTGGTGTTCGAGCCCTCACTTAGAGGATTTGAAACATCGTCCTCCTAGCTCGTGGTAGAGGGCCTGTCAGTCGAGAGAGGTTACTCTGACAAATCTTTATTGCTACTTTTCAGTTGAGGAGACAAACTGTGAGGTGGCTGTATAGTTGGCATAGAGGATATACACCCCAGCAGTCAATAGATATAGTGTCTGTTGTTAGACCGCCGGTAGTTACTCCTGATGTAGGACGATGCCCACATCGCTGAGGAAAGAGATAACATCGGGACCCTGCTCTGCCGCAGATCAGATCAGCAGTGGTAGCCTCTTAGCAGCCAGTTACCAGTACGGAGCCCCACCACAGGAGGTGGCTTTGGAGATGTCGGTAGGCGGGCACCCCAATCAACCCAGTTCAACCAGATGAGATAGCACCGTTGGCAGAGACTGAACAGCCAGTGAACATTATTGATCAGATGGATATTGTAGCTCCTTTCAAGTTTGAGGCAGTCCCGATGGCTTATGATGATGATTTAGTACTTACCCCTGAAGGATCACCAGAGCGGGATGAGATAGTGCCAGCTCCCAGCCCTCATAGGATCACCTCTCCTATGAGTCCCTACATAAAGGCACTTCGATAATCTTTCTTAGAGGGTGATGATACACTAGGAGAAGAGTTCAATGAGGATGTACTAGTGCACCGAGTCTGTGTGATCACCCATTGAGATCACTCGGACAAGTAAAGAGAGCCCAAGGACCAGGATGAACAGGGAGAACTTGAGGTGGGTGGATCTCCCAGGTCATTGGATATATATGATATAGTTCTGAACCTTAAGTTATATATAGATGGCCAGAGCCATGGCAGTTATAATAGTACAGTTGGAAGTCGTGGGGGCGATGCCCAAGATGATAGGTGTAGCCACTACCAGTACTTCCAAGGACCAACTAGTAGTACCACCTGTTACACTAGACCCCGTAGGAGTGGACAGGGTCTAGAGAGCAATCCCAGCATCACCCACAGTGCCTACTTACACTACTCTAGTCCAAAGTCAGCCAGCTCAATTGTCCGCATGTTAGATACAGGATTTAAATGCTTAGAAGGTAGAGCAGGCGATTTCCTCCAGGAGGGCTGGAGAGGTAGTTAGTAGAGGGCATCCTTACCCAGTTGAGTACGAGCAGGAACCTTACCCCATGGCTTCATTCCTCCTAGGTTTATAGTGTTTGACGGGCTTAGGAACCCGAGGCAGCATGTGGCTCTATATCAGACCATATGTTACAATATAGGATGGAATAATGCTTTGATGTTGAGATTATTTATCAGCAGTTTGGTGGGGGTGGCGTTTACTTGGTACACCGACCTCCCCAACGACTCGGTCCGAATCTTTGCAGAGCTAGAGCAATTGTTCATATAGAGGTTTGTCAGTATAGAGCACCGGGTCACTGTAGGAGAGTTAGTGATCACTAGATAGTGCCCTAGAGAGACTCTCACAAATTATATAGTTAGATGGAGGAACCTCAATTTGTAGTGTGAGCCATAGTTCCAGGAGCAACATGTAGTTGAAATTCTTTTAAAGAATATAGATGGTCCTATCGCGCTCCATATCTGAAGGGATTCACCATTCAAACCTTTTAAAAGTTGTTGACCAAGATCACTAGTTTACAGGACAGCATACCCGATGCAGTCCCTCTTAAGTTTGAGAGTCAGCATTCACGCAGACCTGAGAGGCAGGAATCTTTAGGGATACCTCAACCTAGGAGAGGGGAGGTACACAGTACTTATGGACCATCAAATAAGGGCAAGAAGCCCATAGGCAATTCAACAGCACAACAACAGTATTCACACTCTTTTGGTCAATCAGCAGCACAGTCAAGACCCTCCCGTAGCACTCCAGAGAGTCAGTACTTCACATGGGAGCCTCCCTACCGCCTGTAAATATCCTTAATTATATGTACCTCCTAAAGGGATCCCTCTTACTTTTCAGCAATCTGTGTGGGCATGATGATTTGTCCTCTATCACATGATGTTTGCTTTGAAGAGTATAAGGTCATCCTAGAAAGTGATATGCTAATACGCCGTAGGGATATTTTATACTTCGATCTGTGTGCACCAATCATATTGGTGCTAGAGCATAGAATCTTATTTCCTTGCTCTCCCCTTTGTAGGGCTTAGTCCCCCAGTTTCACTTGCCACCCCAAGTGTGGTCTGGGAAGTTAAAACTAATAAATCAAGTCTAGTTTTAAGACGTGATACTGGGTCCACACCCTCCTATGATAGTCAAGTGTGGTGATAGAGATCCATGATCCCTATTTAAGTTTCTTCTTCCTATCAGTCCTGATCTGATAGATGTTGCCCCCAATCTATTCATATGAGTTGAATGTGATCAGGAATGTCAGAATCATTAGTTTAGACTCTTTGGAGGTAGGATACTAGGTTCATACCATCCTATACTAGTCATATGTGGTAATGTTGATCCTCTATCCTGATTTTAATTTTTGTTATACATGAATTTCACTATGATTGTGCTCCCCAGTTCATTCACATATGTTGAATGTGGTTTAGATAATCAAAACTAATGATACACTTTCTTATAAGATCCTATTAGATCTCTTTCCCTAATTTTGTTCATGTGGCGAACATGGTATGGGATATCAAAACCATTCACAATTCCCTCCCTTTAAAAAAAAATTATATGTGATAAAAAGAGGAAAGCTCTTAGTAGAGTAAAATCAGTTGCCCTTGTCATAGGAGGAACCCGATAAAACTCTTTAAGGGCATAAACTCCTTAAAGTTCTTCTTTCTTCTCCTTTGAAGCACTTTGATGGTTGCTTCAAGGATGAGTCTACACTCATTTGGTTATGACCCTTTATTATTTTATTTATTTTTGGTTGTGACGTCGTACATCTAGTCTCAGATGATAATGTCACTTCTTCACTGGGCTTAGATCTTTCTGAGAAAAGATTGCCCCCTGCTGCCCTCTTTTGGCAGCCTACTCTCCCATTTATGCACTACTCTTAGCTGACAGAGTGGTCCTATGAATGTGGTAGTATTACTTTCACTTCGTACAGGGTCCTACCT
Organism: Dendrobium catenatum; assembly: GCF_001605985.2. Lineage (NCBI taxonomy): Eukaryota > Viridiplantae > Streptophyta > Magnoliopsida > Asparagales > Orchidaceae > Dendrobium > Dendrobium catenatum. The sequence continues at coordinate 114,398 of NW_021319220.1, forward strand.
GATTAGGGTAGGTATTACCACTGTGACCTTCTGATGATTATGGATTTCACTCATGATTTTTGTACTAGGTGTCAAGTGTGCTCCCTTGTCACCTCAGAGTTGTTTCTTTAACTGGGATGTAGTTTAAGCTGTCTCAGATGTTAACATCATAATTTTAGGAGCTTTGATTTCCTAGTAGAAGATCGGGTCCTTGGTTTCTTTCATCGACCTACTTCAATATTTCTACCCTACTCTTAGCTGCTAGAGTAGTCCTACGAGTGTAGTAGTGTTGCTTTTACTCCTCATATGGTCCCACCAATTTATGTGGGTGTTACCCTAGTATTCCTTTGATGATTATTCAGTCTTATTTATGATTATTATCCTCAAGTAGTGAGTGTGTCCCCTTACTACCTACAGTTGTCTTCCTATGTGTGATGTAGTATGTCCTATCCTGGATATTAACATTACTATTTTGAGAACTTTGATTTTCTAGTAGAAGATCAGTTCTCCTACTCCTTTTTGTGACCTATCTTACCATTCATACACTAGGCTTAGTTGCCAAATTAGTCTTATGAATGTGTTTAGGTCACTTTTGCTTCCCACAGGGTCCCACTAGTTTGTGTGGGTGTTACCACTGTGAGCTTTGTCCTACTCAAAGTTGTTGTCCTTAGTAGCAAGCGTGTTCCCTCGCTACTTTGGTTCTTTTCCTCTTACCTGGGGATATGGGGCATCGTGCCTTAGATTCCACCATCACCTTTTTCTTGAGCTCTGATTTTCTAGTAGAAAGTTAGTTGCTTTACCTTCTACCACTTATTTTCCCACTGAGACCAGACTCCTAGCTGTCGGAGAGGTCCTTTGGATGTGTTGATGTTATTTCCACTTCTTACAGGGTCCTCATCAGTTATTATGGGTTTATCACTGTAGCTCCTTTGGTGATTATTTTTGCTAGGCCTAGTTCTACTTTCTGTAGCAGAGGTGCCCCCTCACTACTTCAGTTCTTTTTTACTTCGTAGGAAAGAGACTGCCCCTCTACACACTCTATTGAGGGTATATCTCTTACAGCTTTCTTGGGAGACATCATTCTTATGTCTTCCTCCCCTTTTGTGTAGGGTTAGGGCTCTCTAAGAGATCCTGCCGGCATTTGGAAACTCATGGCCACGATAATTTGTCCTCTACCATGTGGTTACTAGAGCGCTAGCTTGTGATTCCTTAGGTGACTCTACCCTTTAAGATTCTTCCACCTACCTTTCCTTTTGTCCCTCATATTCCTACCCGGAGCTGAGGTAGGTTGATGATGAGTTGACTTTTACCTCCTATCCTACTGTTTCGATACTAACAGACAGGTAGTTGGTTTTACTTACTTGGTATAGAGGGCCTGACAGAGCACCTGGTAGGTACTCCTCACCACTCTTTTCTTTCTTCTTATTGTCCTGTTGTGATCAGGCAGGCATCAGAGCCTAACTCTTTATTCACTCAGTTGAAATGACTGAGTGGGTATTGAGCCCTTCCTCATTTGCAAGGCTGAGCTGGTCGAGTAGATGTTCAAGCTTACCTAGTTAAAGTGAATCCTTGCTAGAGCACTTGGAAGGTGTCCCTTACCACCTCTCTTTATTACGGATGTCCTATTAAAGACTAAGTAGGCTTCAATTTCATGGATCATGAGCTTCTTGCTGAGGTCAGGCAGAAGTAGTGAGTCACCCTAATCCACTGTTCCGAAAGGAGCAGGATGAGCGAGATCCTTTTCACCTTCTACCCCGCTGTCCATATACGGACAGACTGGTAGTTGGTCTTACTTACCAGTTAAAGAGAAGCCTTGTCAAAGCACCTGGAAGGTGTTCCTTACCACCCCTTTACCCTGGATATCATGTTAAAGACTAAGCAGGCTTCTATTTCGTGGCTCATGAGCTTCTTACTAAGGTCAAGCAAAAGTAGTTGGTCATCCCAATCCACTGTTTTGAAAGGATTAGGAGGAGCGGGATCCTTTTCACCTTCTACCCCACTGTCCAGATGATGTCAGACTGGTAGTTATTTTTATTTACCTGTTGAGCGAGCCCGACAGAGTCCTTGGGAGGCAGTCCTCACCCCTTTACCCTGGATGTCTTGTTAAAGACTAAGCAGGCTTTCATTTTTGTGACTCATGAGCTTCTTGCTAAGGTCAAGCAAATGTCCGAAAGGAGCAGGAGGAGCGGGATCCTTTTCACCTTCTACCCCGCTGTCCAGATACTGTCAAACTGGTAGTTGGTTTTACTTACCTAGTTGAGCGAGCCTGATAGAGTCCATGGGGGGGCCTTCCTCAACGCTTCTTTTCTTCGGATGTCCTGTTAAAGACTAGGCAAGCTTCCATTTCATGTCTTCTTTACTTTTGCTGAGGTCAGGCAGAAGTATCGAGTCACCCTAATCCACTATTCTGAGATGAGTAGGAGGAGAAAAGATCCTTTCACCTTCTACCCTGATGTTTTGATACGGTCAGCCAGGTAGCTAGTTTTACTTACTTGGTAGAGAGGACCTGATAGAGCATATAGTAGGAACTCCTCACCAGCTTTTTCCCTGATTATTCTATTGTGATCAGGTAGGCACCAGATTTTGTGACTCCTTTATTTTCTATCTCGATTTGGTCAGGCAAATATGAGTCACCCCAATCCACTATTCTGAGATGAGCAGGAGGAGACAGGGCCCCCTTCACCTTCTATTATGCTGATTCGATATAGTCAGATAGATAGTTGGTCTACTTTTACTACTTTACCTTTGGTTCTCTCTTCAGCTCTACCCTCGTCATAGGGTAAGGTAGAGAGAGAAGCCCCCTTACTTTATCGCCCTAGTGGTGACATTTACTTCTGATTCTCCCTTCTGCTCTGCCCTAATTATAGGGCAAGGCTAGGGTAGAATTTCTTTATATTCTTTTCACCCTTGTGGTGATCTTTACTTTGGTCCTTTCCTTGGCTCTTCCCTTGTTGAAGGGTAAGACCGGGGGAGGACCCCACTACTGGTTCACCACTTTGGTGATACCTTACATGTGCAATATTGCTTTTCGTTCTATCCTAGGCTCTCCCCTTGCTTTAGGGTAAGGCCAGGAGAAGGATTTTCTATCTTTTTCCACCATTATTGGGACTCTTTCACTTTCATTATTTACTCCACTTTCCTCATCACATTCGGTTAACCCCAACTTTCTACCTTCTTCCACCTTTGTTGGTACTCTTTCACTTCCACTCTTTACTCCACTTTCTTTGTCACATTCGATCAATGCCAACACGAGCGATTCACTACTTGTTCGCCGCTCACGTTTGGGGTCTGTTTGTTGACTTGTTCTTTTTTTGCCCCAAACTAGGTCAAGGAGTTGACCTGGTCAAATTGGACCAAGCTAGAGTCAAGCCAAGTCTGCTGACCCCAGACCCAAGTCCTAAGGCAACCTGGTGACCAGGTCAACCAGGGTTGACCCAAATTGACCCCTTTAGCCTATCTGAGCCCAATTTGATTCCAGATTGATCTCAAATATTCTTTGGACTCATACCCATCATTTCATGGGTCTAAATAGGCTGAATTGACCAAGTCAAACTTTGACTTGGTCAATCCAAGCCTTAATGGGTCATTATGACCCATTAAGACCCATTAGAGTCCAAATCGAATTCAAATTCATTCAAACCCTTGCATGGTTCAATCCCCCACTTCCCTAGGCCCAAATAGACTAAGTTGACCAAGTCAATCTTTGACCTGGTCAACCCTGTTGCAACCCATGACCCCGAGTTTGAGATTTTAATGATAACAAATAATATCGTTTGAATTATCTATTCATTGAATATTATTTTATTTGCTATTGTCCGTGAGTACTAACATTTCAAGAAGATCACAAGCTACTCAGGATGACAGGAAGACTCAAGAATGTGTAGATTAGGAGTATGAGTCTGATAATGTATTTTGGTGTTTATTTTATTCTTACTTTCTTGAGTCTGGCCACAAAATGCATAAAAGTCTGAGCAACCATGCACACACACAGGGGGAGAGTGTTTTTAAATGAAAAATTTAGAGTTTTTCTTTCTCTATAGATCGTACTGTACGATGTTATTTTATACCATACGATTAGAGCTTTGCAGGACGATTCTGTGAATAGATCGTACAATACAAATGTAAATCGTAATGTACGATATGTTCAAATCCAAAACCCTAACCGTCGTTTTAACTTAAGTAAGTTAGTTTACGTCGTTCGTACGGTACGAACATATTCGTATTGTACGATTTATTTTAAATACTTACTTAATTTAACCCGTGATTAGTGCAAGAAATACAGGCTTAATTATAATTTGAACATCGTACTATACGAACTAATTCGTATAATACGATGAACAGAGAAGAATTATAATCATCCCAAGGATCGTCCTAGACGATCTCTTGGTTATTCTCTCATCGTAATGTACAATGGCAATCGTACTGTACGATGGCAATCGTACTGTACGATAGAAATCATACCATATGATGAATAGAGAATACCTTTGATCATCCCGGCCATAGTCCTGTACGAACAGTATTGTTGTGGATCCGTATCGTACGATTTAAAAGCGTATTGTACGAATGTTTTTGAATTGTTTGTACCAGGACGAAGTCTATTTACACATATCGTACTGTACGATTATAAACCGTACTGTACAATAGTAACTGCTACTTTGAGATTTCAGGGATTTTGGAGCCCTTTTTTTTAAGGATCAAAATAGTAATGTTTTGAGGTGTGTATCTAAGAGAGAGGAGAATGTGGTTAGAGAGGGATTCCGAGGGAGAGAGCTCTTTAGAAGTTCTTTAAGGTTTGATAGAGGGAGGAGAAGGTGAGCGTTGTGAGGGAGAAGAGGTGTGAGGGAGATTACACGATTGCTCCGAACTTACTGCATCTTGTTCCTCCAGTGGCCCTAGAAGAATTTGTGGGAGGATCTCCAACGGAAAGGCTCTTCTACATCCGTGACCTCAAGGTACTCTGCCTTCTCCAGGAGGGAGAAAAATGAGAAGGTTCTCTACCGTCGCCAGGAGGGTGAAAACATAGTTTGGCACTCCGCCATGCCGGGTTGGTGAAAGGGATTATTGTAAGGGCTTCTCCGCCTTGCCAATGGGGATAAAAGGAGAGCTATTACTTGTAGTGAAATACCCGGAGCGGAGGACTCCGGGGAGTGGACGTAGGTCATGGTTTGACCGAATCACTATAAAAATTTCGGTGTGCTTTTTCCTTATCGTCTTTTTATTATTACGTGTTTTTTATTTCATAATATTTACTTGGGAAAATTTGTGAAAGAAAAGTTGGTTAAATTTTTTCATGTTAAAATTTTAAAAGCATCAAAAATTAGAACTCTTGCTTAGGTTTTAATTATTGTCAAAAAGTTTTCACAATTTACCCCCCTCTTGTCTATCTAGTGATTTTAATTGGTATCAGAGCCCGTTTTCAAAAATAGTATTTTAGAAAACCTTGAAAAGAACGATCATGTCGCATTTTGGAAATCGTAATACTGCGGAGGGTTATTCAATAACCCGTCCACCTCTTTTTGATAACATTCCATTTGATTTGTGGAAAATTATAATGTCTACTTTTTTACAATCTATTGATTACCGCATGTGGATATTAGTGAATGATGGATATGTTGCACCGTTTAAAATTGTTAATGATTTGAAAACTCCTGTACATTTTAATGAATGGAGCAATGAGGATAGGGATTTAGCCCAACTGAATGCTAAATGTTTAAATTGCTTTTTCTGTGCATTGAAGTCTGAGTATTATATGAGAGTGTCTACCTGTGCCACTGGTAAGGAGATTTGGGATAGACTGTGCATTACATATGAAGGAACAAGTGAAGTAAAACAGTCTAGGCTTAACATTTTACTGCATGATTATGAACTCTTCCGCATGAACCTAGCGAAACAATATCTGACATGTACACTAGGTTCACCCAAATCGTGACATCCTTGCATGCATTAGGTAGAGAGATTTCAAATTCTGAGAAAGTAAATAAAATTCTTAGATGCTTACCTAGTTCCTAT
>NW_021319220.1:123179-136861 GCF_001605985.2 Dendrobium catenatum
AGTGCGTTTCTGAATGGGGTAATTAAGGAAGATGTCTATGTTGAGCAACCACCTGTATTTGAAAGTTCATAATTTATAAACCATGTATTCAAATTAAAGAAGGCACTTTATGGATTAAAGCAAGCACCTAGAGCATGGTACGAAAGACTTAGCTCATTTCTATTATGTAGAGGATTTCAAAAGGGTAGTGTAGATACTACACTCTTTTTACAAAAGGTTAAAGAAGAAATTCTCATTGTTCAGATTTACGTGGATGACCTTCTATTTGGATCTTCAGATAAAATGTTATGTGATGAATTTTTGAAAATAATGAGTAATGAGTTTGAAATGAGCATGATGGGAGAACTTAATTACTTTCTTGGCTTTAGTGTAAAACAAAAACAAAAAAATCTTCTAAGGCTGCTCCTGATCATCACACACTCACTACACAAAAATCACTAAATTTGACCTTGTATCATCGTACTGTACGATACTCCGATCATACTATATGATATACTTAATCTGCACAGAATAAGCCAATAGCAAAATTTCGTCTCTGTTGATTATATTGTACGACCTATATCGTACGGTACGATATATTATTGCTCATCGTACGGTACGATACCTCCTATTCGTACTGTGCAATCAACGTCATTAACGGATTGGGCCCAATTTACACTTGCTGGTACGTTATTATTGGTGTTTGTACTGTACGATATATGCACTTCGTACTACACGATCCACCTCAGCAAACGGATAAGAACGATATAAAGGAGTTTGGTACGATATTAATGTAATTTTGTACTGTACGATTCACCAATTCGTATAGTACGATACTTTTGGTCAAAAGTCGTATTGATGCCCTCAGGACAATCGATATTCCTTTGATCGTACTGTACAATATACATCGTACTATACGCTTTGACCACCTTTTCCTGATATGATTCGTCAGAACAGTTAATGATATATCGTACTATACGACATCCTATCGTACTGTACGATTATGGAAAAAAACTCTATAAATTGGCTGACAAGGCAGAACTCACTTCACTCACCTCCACTTAATTCTTTCTTACCTTTCACTCAGGCTCTACACGATGTCTAGTTCAAGCAAGAGAGGTCGTATGGTAGTGGGAAGCTCGTCTTCCTCTCGCCGCCACAGCGCTCGGTTCTTGAATGCTGAAAATGAGGATGCATACCACAAGTTCAAAGCCTGCAAAATCATACTATCCAGACTGCTAAATCAGGAGGCTCTGAACTTTGAGGTACTGAACCTCTTTGCTTCCACCACCCTCCAATTCCTTCTCACCCTGGCCTTCCCATAAAACTCTGAACTCCTTTAGAATTCCTTACAAACCTAACATACACCATCGACAACCTCACTTTTCACTCCTTTGTTTGTCATCAAAATGTCAAAATTATAAAATTTGACATCGCCCAATACATTAGGCTATCTACTGAAGGGGCTATGGGTCATTCATTTCTCACTAATGAATTTGACTGGAGTGAGGTTAATCAAGTCCTTAGGAACTCCACATTCTATCAACACCAACCTCTCGTACAATCACTCACTCAAAACTCCAGAATCATTCAACACGTCCTTAGAACCTCCATTATACCCAAAGCTGGCGACTGTGTTAACATGACCCTGACTCTATCTGTCGCTACATATCTTATTATGACCAACACCAAATTTGACGAGGCCGATCTAATTATTGACTACATTCGTCATATGACCTTCGTTCGTCTCCCTACTACTCACCGAAAATAAAATGTAGCTCTTGGTTACCTTATAGGATACATCCTTCAAAATAAATATAACTTGACATATCCTGGTGAACCCGATAATCTTCCAATCTATTATACGGATGCCTCTTTCCGTATTCTTTTCCATCGGGGACATGAGCATAAAGAACCCGTATTTGATGAAGAAGATGGAGAAGATGCCCGGGCTGCAGCTCAAGCACGACCACGACGACATGCACCACCCCGAGCACCTGCACCAGCTTACCCTCACGATGATCTGGTCGAACGTTTCGACCAACTTCAGACTCATCTCGACACGCACATTCAAGAGCAACATTAGCAACACGAGACTGACATGCAATGGTTTGGGGAACATTTTACTGCTATTGATCACTACTTTGATGCTCTCCTTCAGTACTTCCAACCAAACCCACCTCCACCACCAACTGATAAGGATCCACTATTTTAGATTATCTTTATGTTGTAGTTTTTTTTTTATATCTTAGTGTTTGCTTCTCTTTTTGGTGCTGTCAAAAGGGGGAGAAGGCTGACGTAGGTCATGGTTTGACCGAACCACTATAAAAATTTCGGTGTGCTTTTTCCTTATCGTCTTTTAATTACTGCGTGCTTTTTATTTCATAATATTTTCTTGGGAAAATTTGTGAAAGAAAAAGTTAGTTAAATTTTTTTCATTTTAAAATTTTAAAAGCATAAAAAATTAGAACTCCTGCTTAGGTTTTAATTATTGTCAAAAAGTTTTCACAATTCGCCCCCCCCCCCCTTTTGTCCATCTAGTGATTTCAAACCCAAGTCTTAATGGGTCAAAATTTACCCATTAAGGCCCATTTGTGGCTCTTTAATGCCATTTAAGCCCTCTTAATGCCTTGGGATTCAAACCACAGCCAAATCTTTGATATTTTCCCTCTTAATTTGATCTTGATTGAATCTCAACCGTCCAAGAGAGGCCTGGATGTTTAAATAATGAAAAATAGGTCTTTGAGAGGATCTTTTTGAAATTACTCAAGCCCTAGCCCCTCTCAGCTCAAGACCTTTTGTGCTCGAGTTCCCACAGCCTCTCCCCACCTTCCCCAACCAAAATCCCGCCGGTCAAACCCATCGCCGGCGAGATCTCCGACGACCCGAAGGAGGACTCATTCCAAGGAAGTTTGCTCGTGATCTAAGCATCGAACGCTTGTGGTTTCTTCTATAACTAGGAACATGGACAGTCTACAAGTGCAACAAGCCAATTTACGGGTCAAACCGTCCAAAAACCGAGGTGAAATCCCTAAACCTAGGTTAAGACACTTAGATCTATTTAACTTTTTTATAGAGCATTTAAGACCATGAAATTTGTCCCTCAAAATTGCTCTTCACTATTAGATCATAGGTTTAAAATTTTGTTCGATTTCATTCGCCTGATCAAGAGAACAAGGCAAAATACTATTTTGGCTCTCGGGTTCGCCCTAGCGCCTGCTATACGAAATACGAACTGTTGATCTCAGGATCAACGGTCCATATTCCATTGATCCGCATGACGGTCCAACCGTGAGTGTATACACGCAGAACCAAATCACTGTCAGGCTTGATCCGAGCCGTCGGTTCATTTCCACGCGGATCAAACGGTGGAGATCCTTGCCTACGTGGCTGACTCGCACCGCGTCAGCGGCGACTGATTGCTGCAATCACGCGACAATTATTGCTGGCGGCACAATGAATCATTGCCCGAAACGGCGAGACGAGTCCCGTAGCGCCAGGTGTTACGTCGAGAGAGTTTTCAGGATATCTATTTATTTTAAATTTTTTTAAACCTATTTTCACTTTAAAAATCATAGAAAATCCATTTTCGACCCTTTTTTCGCGCACAATATATCATTTTGTTCGTATTTTCATTCTCTTCATTTTAAAATTAATTCTATTCAAAAATAATATTATTTATTTAGTTATTTTAAAAAATAGTAGAAAAATATTTTTTATATACTAGTTTGTAATTTATTATATTATTATTATTATTTTAATTATAATATTAATAATCATTATTATTTTAACATTGTCTTCACTATTTTATTATTATTATTATTATTATTATTATTATTTCATTTCACATCGGATTTCGATGTGCGACCCTTTGATCAGTTCAGAAAATTATGAACTCTATTCTAAAATTATTTTCAAAAGCTAATTTCCACTGCTCTGACAGATTTCTATTTTATATTATTATTCTTAGTATTTTAATATTATTTAAATAATTATTATTATAATTATTTTAAAACTAAAAATTATTTTCAAACTATTTTAAAACCTCATTTGAGTGATCAGTGAATCTCCTATATATTTATGTAGATATAAATCAATTTATTTTAAATTTCCTTATTTTCCCAAAATCTATATATTTATAAGTATTTTTAAATTACTTTGAAATTACTTATGTTATTAAATCCTAATTTTTGGGAGATTCACTTTTGTGAAATTTTAAACATATGGTAATATGCATGAAGAGCAATCTTGGGAAAGGTGGATTAGTGGATGATTGAGTTCTAATCATACACTAATCCCTTCATTAGGTGCATTTACTATTATTCTATCGTAGTCTGCATGTGTAGGATGCACCACCACTTAGTTTAGGCTCTCCTATATCTAAGGACATGATGTGTTTACTACTTTTGTGTGTTGCCATGCATTGTAAACCCAAGGGTTAGTCTGAACTTCAGTTTAAATTCCTATAACATAGTGACATCCTAATGACAAAAATTAAGGACCCGTCTAGCAAACTTAAAAAAAATTTAGGTGATAGGGTAGATCACTGATTGACATAAAAACTTCAACATTTAAACCTAATGACATCTGAAATACCTCAGAATTTTCTAGTAATTTTTAGGAGCTTTTAGACCCCTTAATTAACTAACCCTAATTTACATGCTAAATCAGGCCTAATAGCCTTCTAAAAATTACAGTAAATCCATCTTAGATCAAAAAATTACTTATAATATCTCAAAATGTTTAGAATCTGATCCTTGACCATAGATAAATAGGGCTCCTCAGTTTAACCTTAGGTTGATCCCTAATTTAACCTTAGGTGGAAATTACCTTTTTGCCCCTAATAAATTATTAAAAATTATTAAAAATCCTAATTTTTTCCAAATACTTGGGAACACCTCCTTATATCATTTCAAATCTTTGGGGGTGATTCCAATTAGTTTGGAGAAGATTTGGATCAAAACCTTAAAATCAGCCCCTTAGATGATTTAAGATAATTCCCTTAATTACCCAATATTTAGAAATTCATAACTAATTTTAGAAAATTCCAAATTAGGCAAACTTACTTGAATTCAACTCCTATTAGGGTCTAGTATTTATCAAAAATATTAGGATTCCAGAAACTAACCTAAATCTAATCGGTAACTTTCCGGTCAACCCTAGCCTATAGTCTGAGGACCGAAATTTGGAAAATTCATAACTTTGCCTAGGAAACTCCAAATCTAGCGTACTACCTGTCTAACTACTCATATTAAGGTCTAGTTTTTACCTAAGGTGTTAGAAATCTCAAACCTATCCTATTTCCCAAAGTGACCCTTTTGACCCCCTTAACCTAGTACCTAGGAGGACCTAGGACTTTTCAAAGTTGAGTAATATAATTTAAACTTCAAATATCACTACCATAAATAATAATAAGTAATCAAAAAACTAAATTGACTAAAATGGACCCTAATCCATTAATACTTTGACAGTATCCTAAGTTGGGTAGTTAGTTAAAGTTGCCTAGAGTTCAGGTTTGTTGAAGGTCAGAAAAGGAAACTTTAGTTAATGGATCTATCCACACCACACAAGCCTTACACGCACATATAATTGTTTGCTAGGACACCACTTCTTGACTTAGGATAGGCCGGTGTTTATTTCTTTCTGCTGTGTGTCGGGATTTTTGTGGTTTTGTTGCATGTTGTGATCAAATTATTATTGTGTTTGCTTATTTTACTGCACTCTGGGAATTGATGTGATGTGAATTAGTTTTACCCCTAGGTTAAGAATGACATATATATGTATTGTTCTTCTTGTAGGTGGCCATTTTTACGCAATGCTAAAAAGGGGGCACTATCATGATTTCTAATAATGTTTTATGCATGTGCTTGCTTAGCCCCCCTAAATAAATGAGGGTTAAAATCATTAATAATAACTGTTATAGGTGCTACAGGTGGACTGCTTAGCCCTCAATAATTAAGAGCATAGCCAAGCATGGCTGTGATGTGTATTTTATTTTTTTATATAACTACTTGAGATATTATAACTGCGTGGGATTTTAATTAGGATAACCTTGCAGGTAATTTTTGATTTACTACATTTCCAATTAATGTAATATTTGTAATAATTTGTTAAGAGTTGTGAAAATGAGATTTGAGTGTGGATATTCTTATCCAACTAAAATTTTATAGAAAAAATCATCCTCAAAGGGTAGAGTCTTCTTTCATTTGGAAGATCGAGCTGGATGGCTTTAGATATCTAAAGAGAAAAGGCAATACCCCCTACTGGGGAAATTATCTCTTCGTTTGGTGATTCAAGCCACGACGGATCCAAGGAGTCCAAAGAGGAGAGTTCAAAGGAATCCAAAGACGAGAGAGCCAAGGAGTCCAAGGAGGATAGATCCAAGGAGTCCAAGGAGAACAAATCGAAAGAAGACTGAAGACTTGAAGACTAATATCCCATTCAAAGTCATTTGCATCTATCACAGGCTTAGAAATCTGGGTTGTTGGCAGTGATGCCCGGCCACTTCATTTTTTTACAGAGCTTGGGTTGTAATTAAAGGGTAGTTGACCTATGGACATTTATTAATTGATTTATTCATATTGATTTGTTTTAATTGTGCTGTGTGCCTCTAGGGTTGCTTATTTTCCTAGTTTGTTGGAGATTTGTATGCCGATCTTTATTTTAGCCTGGATATCATTAGGCTCTTTAAGGACTACAAAACTTTTCTACTCATAACTAATATTTAAATTTTAAGATTTAAATAACATAGAAATCTAACAAATTTAGGGAATTACTGGAACTGTCTGGGGTCACATGCAAATTAATGCGTTCTTCTCTCCCCTTCTTTGAGACACTTTCTCGCCTGTGGGTAGAGTCTGAATAATCTGGCCTATGAGGATGAGGTGCTAGATCTGAGGAAGTCTAGTGTCCTTCTAAAAATTATTTTATAACAAGCCTATTTTTTAAAATCTGATGCATATTTGATTTAGCCTCTTTAAACAGCATGCATTTCATTAGTAATTGGCTAATTAAAATATAATTGCATTAGCTACGAGCATTCAACCTACATAAGTTTATGACCAATTAGAAAACTCTCTAGATGTCGGTCATATTTCCACAAACTGTACAATCCATATATCTCTCATAAATGACTAGACTACATGATTTTAAAGTGATTAGGTGGTTAGCTGGCTCCCCAATCCAGGCTGGGGTAAGTCCAAATTTTTGCACTACATTAGCTAGGACATGGGTGTTAGTGTGCATAGGATACTAACCCCAATCTAAATTTAGGGCTCGAGTCTACTACACTCGGTCTCATAGTACGCCTAAATAATGGGTAGTTTCCTATTCTTTAGGGACTATAAATCCTACTTATCTGCGTCATAGGATGACGCCACTTCCATCCTTCTCTCATGCATGTGATTGGATGTTTGTTCTTTTAATTTCTCCAGTTTCTCCTTAGTTCCTTAGAGCCTATGAATATTGGTGTGAACCCCACATATGGACCAAGCCCTTTGGACATTTCTTCCTTTTGAGTAGGACTTCTTAGTCTATATCCTTGTGTCAATCTCATTTGGGGAAGGATAATATATGATCCTTAATCGAGAGTTTTCTCGGGCTCCGGCCTGGGATTTAATTAACCATGGGGGCTTGCGCCCGTGGGAAACTTGGCCCCACATCTACTAAACCCCGTTTGAGCTGTTGAATTGGGTGGGGGAAACCCATGACTGTGATCAAGTTGTATATATTACTACCCATCGGGGTGCGCTGGCGAGAGCTGCTATCCTCAATGGTTTGTTGTATGCACGATCCAATTTGTCCCTTCCAATTGGCCTGTTCGTGGCGAGTGTGAAGGCCTATGATCGTTTTATCCTACAGGATAGTGCGGCCTTACTCTTTGCATTCGTACCCCATGAGCGGTTCTCTTTTGGAGGTCCACATGTTCTTTCAGCAACCCAACCAGAAGGGTCCAGTGCGAGGACTCAATAATTGGTTGTAGCAAAATATTACATGAAGTAACAATAATTTCGGTTATATGGGCGATATACAATTTGGATAATCTTTTTCTTGATTTGTAATTCTATAAGAAGTAAATGTAAGAAATGAAAAATAAATATTATAAATGGTGTTATAATTGAATACTAACCTAATAAATTGGCGATACATTTAGAAATTTATGGTACTTTTCAGGCATAAGTCTACATTTCTCATCTAATGAAAGGTCACACATATTAACATGATCATTGGCTAAATAACTATCGCTTAATAATTCATCAATGTCAGATATAGAAACAATAATGTTCCCAATTTGATATCTTGTAGTGCCCCCGCAAAAAAAATACAGATAAGCTCATCATAAGCAGGATATACACATACCATACGCACAACATACGCATACAATATGCACAACAAAGGCATCATATACGCATAATATATGTATATCAGACGCATAACATCCGCACAACATTAAAAAATACACAAAATAAACACATATCATACACACAACATAGATAGAATATACGTACAATATAAGCATGTCAGAAGCATAAAATCCACACAACATTGTAAATACCAAAAATATATGCATACCATACGCACAATATAAGCACAATATACGCATACCATATGCATAATATATGAATAACATACACACAATATACGCATAACATTAGTTCATAATAGTTGCATTTTTATCTTTTATCGAACTTCTTCAAGCATTGATACATAAAATATTTCTTCTCAGAACTAAGAGAATCAATGCCTCTGTAATATGTCACTGTTTGATTTGTAGGCTTAGTAGTTATTACAACATCATCGACTGGGATTGGTTCACTTTGGAATAGAATTATCTGCATTTTTGTTGAGATTGGATCATCATTTTCTTGGGAATGGATTGGCTCATTAATTTTGTGTGATTGGATTGACTCATCAATGTTTTGGGATTAGATTAGCTAATCAATTTTGTGTGATTGAATTGGCTCATCAATTTTTTAGTATTAGATTGGCTCATCATTTTTTTTAGATTGGATTGGCTGATTTTGGGATGGCATTGGTTCACTTTCGAGTTGGTCTGGTTTGTGTATCTTCACTTTAATCTTTCACTTGAATTTCATAATATCCTTTACTGGTACTGGCACTTTTGTCGGTTGGAATTCTTATTTTTCTTGGTCATCTTGGTCATCGATCCTATCAAGTAGAACTGATTTCTTTGGGGCATGAGAATATTTTTGTTTCTTATTGGATAATGAGTAGCTAAAAGATCTTTTCTCAGAAATAATTTGTTGTGAGCAATGTAATTATTGAGCTTTACATAAATAACTTCTACTCTTTCAGCATGTTATTTTAACTTTCTGCTCAGCCTACCTTAAAATTCTTGAAACAATTTTATGTAGGTTTTTGGCAGGAGTTAACTATTTTTTCATGGAGAAAATCTAGTGCTTCAGCAGAAAAAACAAAGTGTGGTTTCTTAGGAGATTGGTGGAGATTTTGCTGAGGTGGGGAATGATGGGGAGATTGGTGGGGGTCCTTCTAAGGAATTTTTATTGCGTCCTCCCACCTGACGTAGAGATACGTCATCTCAGAGCTAAATTCGCGCTAAAAAATGAGAAATACCGAGCAAATACCAAAAAATACCAAACAATAACGAGGAATATCATCATGTGAAGACCAATACCGAGTTTTACCGAGCTATACCGAGTACTACCGAGCAATACAAAAAAATACCTAGTTTTTCCTAGAAAGAACTCGGTATTTTTTTGTATTGCTCGGTATTGCTCGGTACAGCTCGGTATAACTCGGTATTGGTCTTCACATGATGATATTCCTCGTTATTATCAAATAATACCTAGCAATACCGAGCAAAAAATGAGTTTTTTGGCGGTGGGAGGACATATCTCTACGTCAGGTGGGAGGACGCAATAAAAATTCCCTTCTAAGGAGGTGGTGAAATGCTGAAGAGATTGGTGGAGATTTTCACGGGTGGATATTTCATAATGGGTTGGAGAGTTATGTGATGGATATTTATTGATGTTAACCAGATCAATTTCAGCCTGAGTAATACCCTAGAGGACATCAAAAATCTGTAAAAAAAATTATACGTTAGTAAATTCTTATTCTTTATAGAGGTATTACTTAAAATTTGCTGCAATATGTACCTAATTACTCCTTAAAATAAAAAAATAAATTAGTGACAAACTCAGTATTATATACAATATCATCGACCCATTGTAGGAAACAGGGCCTTTTGTCAGTGAAGCATGAACAAAAGTATGCTCTAGGAATCAAATCTACATAATATAAAAAATAATGTTAGCAAATGATTTATAAAAAACAAATAAAAATTAGAATGAATATATCACTCACAATTAGCAGAGGCACAAAACTGTTGATGTAACCTGCTTTCTTCTTATTTAAAATCTTGTTGGAGGTCTTATTAAACTTTCAAACTAAAAATTCTTTAATCGACACATCCCTGTTTATTGACAAGAAATTATCTATATTATTTGTTATTCGGCTAAGCAACTAAGGTGTTTTAATGTTCACAAGTTGAAAAAATAAATTTGAACTTAGATACATAATAAATATTCTCAACATGGTCTCTGGGGGGATTTGCTTGTTCAACTCCATCATGTTCGACTTTATTTCCAATGATGTAACTGCTGATGGTGCTAAAAAAACCAAGATATAATTTCATATTTATTTGGAAGACTAGTGAGAAGGGCCACTTCATCAACAGAGAAAGTAATGACATGCCTCTTTAGAATAAAATATTACTTTGGAATATTCCACCTTGATATCAGTTTATAAATAAGTGGGACATTATGCTCGAATCCAAGAAATTTCAAAATTTGTATGATATTTAATCTCTTCAAACCATTAACTACTTCAGGAGAAAGATGCTGAGCAAAATTATTATAGATTGATCAAAATATTGAAACATAGCATCGATGGGGAATAGGATAAACATACATCTACATAATCAACATTAAAAAGTTAATAAAAATATGCAAAAAAATGTGCACATTATACTCATAATGTACGCAAACCATACGCATAACGTACGCACAACCAAAGCTTAAAACATTTATCTATTTTCCTTTAAAATTTTTTATAAGATCCAAATAGTTCATTTGTTAAATTTTTTTAAAATATGTTAGGGTTTACGTTTCAGTATAAACCCTAAAAACAGCAAGAATACGTTTACCCTATAACATTTATGCAATTATAAAAATAAAGTTAAAAATTGCTTTGTATTCAAGCTTAATAAAAATTATGCTTGAATAAAATTTTTATTTAATTTATTTTGTATGTGTTTATATATTTTATTTTATATCTTTATATATATATATATATATATATATATATATAGTTTAAGTTTTTTTTAATTATTAAATTTATTAGCAAAAAGACCCTGAATGATTATCTCTTTTCAAGACATGTTAAATGGTGTTTGATTTTCGAGCACGAATGGGCTCATTTGAAATGTCTCGGCAATCTGGATGTGCTTACGC
This sequence comes from Dendrobium catenatum, assembly GCF_001605985.2. NCBI lineage: Eukaryota > Viridiplantae > Streptophyta > Magnoliopsida > Asparagales > Orchidaceae > Dendrobium > Dendrobium catenatum. The sequence continues at coordinate 134,651 of NW_021319220.1, forward strand.
AATCCATTTTTTCCAAATGTGGTTTGGTTCAAAAGATTTTACACCCGAAATACAGATGCACATGGAAGGTTCAAAATTAACGTAAAATACTCATCGAATCGATATCGACCCGATCACATATATTTTAAAACATAATGACAAACTTCATGTAATCAAAATGAATAAATTATATACCTGATAGTGAATCGAGGTAAAAATGCATGATTTGACCCTTCATCAGACACAACGATGCAGCGTTCGAGAAGATGGACCAACCCACAAGATGTGTGGAATAAAGCCATGCATATGAACTGTACTAACTAAATTATGTTGGAATATCACTTGGCTGGGAGGAAACAACAAAGGAATTTTTTATGCCATTTATGGAGAAACCCCAAACAAATTATGTATCTTAGCAATCCATGCCTTCAACAAATATAGATATATAATGCCTTCAACAAAAAAAAACAAAACAAAAAACCATCTTTAACCAACAAAAATAAACACATTTTCACTCCAAAATGCAGCAACACTAAAAAAAAATAGTAATGATACCTTGATCAAACTTACTATGGCCTTAAATCTGACATTTCGAATCTTGTTGTTGGATGACACCTAAAGAGGATGGAAAGAGTGATACTGGATAGATCCTTTGAAGATGAACAACCCCTGAAAGAAAAGACAAATCAATCCTTATTCGAAAATGAAGGGTGTTTGAAGAAGATTAGAGTAATCCTTATTCAACCATCAAAATCAACTTTCAAATTCCAAACCCTAAACTTTTTATTTTGCTACAATTTTAAAAGTGAATGGGTGGGACAATAATAGATTTTCTTCATAACTATCACTTGGTCTAGATTAGGCCATCGAATCATGAGTTATAAAAAAAAAAAAAAAAAATTTACATATATAATTCAAGTATCACAATTTAATTGGAGTCTAATTTATCTTGTATGGGAGGGAAACTAAATGATTTCATTGATAGTAAGGGCTATTGAACGCCTGGGGGCGCATAGGTTTGTTTAGGGCAAGCCCATTTTCACGTGTTATCGACGAAGCCTCGGAGAGGACAGCGGGAACTTCTTCTTCTTCGCCTTCTTTATGTTCTTCCCTTGCTCAGTAATTCCCTTGGCGTTCGATCCTCTCCGCCATGAACACGAGGAGGCGAACCTTGCTCAAGGTCATCGTTATAGGGGACAGTGGGTGAGGTTTTCATTTTTTTTCTAAAACCTATGCAAATACTCCAATCTCAACATGTTTTCAAAATTGTGGTGGTTTTAATTGACACAAAACTTGTGCTTTGTACCGGTTAAAACCGCCGCAATAGACCAATTTTTTTTTTAAATTACAAAATATGAATGTCCACACCCTGCAGCACAAAATTTCTTTGCAAGGATCTTTAATTTTGCTTCAGTCATCAGCATCATCACTAGCATTTAGCATTCATAATCATGAGTAGGGTGTGAAAAAAATTACTGCACATAACAACAATTAAGTAAAGACCAAATACATTGGAAAATTTTTATCAGAATGCAACCCTTGGCTATATTTTTGTCAATCAATACTTCAACAATTTGCCATCTAAGCTTCAATTATTGCTCATAAGCGACTGGCCAGGCCTTTTGTGCTTGCCTGGGCTCCAATAACTTTTCTCCCTTTAATACCTAAAGTTATATGCGTGTCCTAAGCTTATGCTCCCACCACCGGAACAACTTCCCTTTATGCTCCATGTTCAGCTAGAGCTTTTTAATTGTCCAAAGCTAATAGATTGGTGTCAAAAATATAACCTACACTCTCATAACAATGAGGTCAGTAAGTTATTACAACTACTGTACGTTTACTTTAAATAATCTGGTTTCTTAATTTGTCAAACTGTAGTTGTTACTAATTCATTTTAATTTTGAACCAGGAGTCCCCAAAAATGTTATTTGCTAGGAGAAGTGAGCAGATGAAGTTATGGCTTGAGGAAGCATCTGTACTCTTTAAAAACAAATGTGTTTTGGACTACGATGGGGTTATTCTCAAAATAGAAAAATGACCGGCTTTTCAACTTCTGGGCACTTACATTTGATCCTATGTTTACACCATTTACATAATAACAATTCCACATAGCTTTTGTAATCCAACTCTTATCTATATTAAGTGAAAAAAGAGTTTCCTAGTTGTTGAAACTTGTTAAATATGAATTAGGTTGTTAGACCTAAGCTTATGTCCCAGCGGCTAACCAAGAGG